>NC_056738.1:318336053-318363840 GCF_019279795.1 Protopterus annectens
CTACATATCTGGATGTGTTCAGATGACATTATCAATTATATTTTAACAGCCCCCTACATTACTAGCAGCACACTAACATTTCTGGGGAACACAATAACAAGCTACTCATGTGCCAGATTAACCTATACATGCCAGCCATTAACCAACAGTTGAGGACTGTATATATGCTTAACAGCTACTGGCACTCCCTTCATCCACTTTATATGGGCCTACTCAAGTGTGGGTTGACAGTGTTTAATACAACAGTACTATTTCTATAATGCAAGAGTACAACAACATATCGAGGAAAGTGACACAGACACACTCCTGGAATTATATCTTTATTAATTACATTACACACTTTTCTAGAGGCTCTCTCATTTATTTTATATTACAATGCATTCAGAAGACTTATGCAAGACGTATTATACCTTTATTAATGTGTTACAACACTGTTTTTCATTCTCTCTCACTTATTTTATATAACAATACATGCAGAATAATTACTAACCTGCCTGGTGGCACAGCCTTAGCAGCCTATCTGCATAGGCTTGCTGATTCGCAGCACAGACACCTGCAGCTGTGAAGTAAATGAAGTGATATTGAGACATATACCTATCCATAATATAGACTACAATAGCAATTCTTACATACTTCATTTCATGGCTACCTACTCAGTAGTGGGGCATTTTGCATCCCACGGGCCTCCTGTATCCACTGGTTCAGTCGGTCCTCCTTGCGTCTCTTCAGGTCTGAGTAGTGGTGTCTGACCTGCTCACCAGTCCGAGGGATGCCTGTGGCACTGGTGAGATCATGTACTAGACGGTTCCAGGCATCCGCTTTGTATTCAGTGCCCTGGAACTGGCCCTGCAGGAGTCTGTCATCATGATTATGGATGAGGAGCCAAACCATCACTTTTGACTCCTCAATGCCCCACCATTGCGCTCGAAAGCGGGATCCCTCTCCAAACACTGGCCATGCTGTCTTCAGATGGGAGCTACAACCAGTTATGGCAAGTATTCCTGCCTATGGGGCTTAAATATGCCTCATTTCCCGCACTTATTTGTGATTGGCCAGTTTTGAATAATCTCAGCTGAAAGCACACCTGCTTAGCACTGGGTAAACTTTCATTAATATGTATGTGTGTGTTGAAAGTGCATGCATATTACAAGTTGTCATGGCTTAGTGGTTTAGTACTGTGATTGTGGTGCACAGTATCCCGGGATTCGAGGCCTGTCATTGCTTTTTATTTTACTACTGGCCAGACTGGCTAGGAGGTGTGGCTGTGTTTAGCCGACTTTGCTTAGCTTTGCCCAACATTGCTTGACGTTGCCCAATGTTGCCCAATGTTGCGCTAGTTAGCGCGGTGAGTAGCTACGTGCAAACATGTTTTATTTTCGCTAGTTGGCGCGATGCGCAGCTCTGCGCAAAGCCATTGCACTAGTTAAAGCAGTGCTAAGCTATGATCAATTAGACTTAAATCTGCTTAATACTGGTAAACTTTGCTTAGCAGTGCTTCACATTGCTTAAGATACGTTACTTATGCATTCATCAGTATGCATAACCAATTCACCTTCATATATATATATATATATATATATATATATATATATATATATATAAGATATTGTTCACTACTACATAGGCCATTTCAATGCTTTTTACTAAAATTTAAAAGATAAATGTCAGGCATTATTTTTCTATACAGGTTTCCTACAGAAAATAGAAAGGGGAGTGGAGGGACTCGAACCAGGAGTGCTTCCTCTTTGTGCGAAGGCTCTACCACTATGCTATTGCTATGTGGCTTAATTGGTATATAAGTTTCTTATTATCCTCTTCGATGTCTAAACTGCTAACTGTAGCTAAGCAATGGGCAAACCCGTGCAAATACGGACAGCTATTTTGGAAATAATAAAAAAATAACAGTTTTACATTTTTTATTGTACAGGGGTTTAGAATGTGGGGGAGTGTAGTTTTGTGTATGTACACATTTGAGCGGACTCGCTCATGTCATTTACATTTGACGATTGTGAGACTTGCAGGGGCATGGATTTTTGGACTTTTCGGCAGTCTGACACGCCCTCTACACTCGTGTACGCTCCGTGTTAGTCTTAGAGTTGAGTCAGTGTGCCCTGATAAATATGCATTGCGCGCTGACGTCATCCTCTTAGGCTGCAGTTTCCGTGTAAGACTTATTTAGTCTTACATGGAGGATTAGTGAATCCCGGGGCTAGCCTCTCAAGAAGGGCACTGTTATGGCACTTATTTGTCTACATCCTAAAGGCTGGACTGTAAAACCACAGCTGCAGAATGAAAAAATTTGCAACATAGACTCAGTCTGTTGACAGAGGACAGAGAGCACATGGATGAAAAGGAATTTTAAAACACGTTATGAGAAAACATTTTTTTTTTGTTTGTTTTTTTTCTACTTCCATTGGTATCAAGGTATACAGCCAAACAACCCTCAGATAAATGATGTTTCATACACATTTTGACAAAAAAAAGTCCTTCAGTGAATTAAATTTTCATCTTATCTTTAAAATCAACTTACTAAAAATTCACTATATTAATTATATATGTATGAATGATGCAAGAAGCAGAGCTTCCTGCACTAATTATGTTAAATATACCTGTAAGAATGGTGCAAGGGACAGAGGACCCTAAATTAATTATAATAATTGTATCTGTGAGAATGGTGGAAGAGGTGCAGCTTCCTAAATTAATTATAATAATTATATCTGTAAGAATAGTGAAAGGGGTACAGCTTTCTGAATTCATTATAATAATTATATCTGTAGGAATGATGGAAGGGGAACAGCTTCCTGAATTATTTTATTTATTTACATTTGTTACCAGGAAATTCCAACTGGACACAAGTCCTTTTTCAGTGGAGGCCCTGAGAGAAAAGCTCCGCAGAACAATAAATGAGCAGCAGAGTACATGAAGAACAATTGAATATATGCATACAATAGCAAATAATATATACTGCAGCAAACATTTGCTATACATACAATATGAAACATAGTAATGAACAGATATACCAATATCTAGCTAAAGGCTAGGAATAAAGGTAGGATGTATATAGAGATAGTACTAAGCTCAAACGAATATTGTACTAAACTCATATACCTAAATCTTATATACAAATATTGCACTAAACTCAAGCAGATATAAAGCAGAAGCTCCACATGAAGGTGGAACAAGCTAGAAGGGCTAATGGGATGGAAGGGGAAGATAGAGGAGTAAGAGAGGAGACTGAGTGAGTAGTATACGTGGTAGTGAGGGGAAGCTAGATGTAAGTCAGTTGGATATGTATTTGGAGTTGAGATGAAGTCAGGTAGTTAAGCATGTTAAAACAGGTCAGAGAGATTGTGTGAGGAGGGAAGGGGAGGGTAAAGGGTGAGCCAGAGCCTACAGATAAAGGAATGCAATGATCAGACAGTGTGAGGAAGGGTGGCTAGGGGAGGGGAGAGGAAGGGGAGGTAAAAGGAGGGTTAGTAGTCGGGATTTGTGCATGGGCATAACCAGAGACTTTTTAAGTGAGTTTTTTGTGCAGTTTTGAAGTGATTGCAAGAATATAGCATGGTTGTAGAGGAGGGGATTGTTCCATAATCTGGATATGATGCAGGAAAATAGTGCTTCTCCCGCTGAGTTCTTGGGTTTGGTCACTAGAAGTAGATTTTTGCTGCTGGAGCATAGTGATCTAGTGGAGCAGTAGGGCTGGAGAAGGTTTTGAAGGGATGGGACTTTAAGAGGATGGTTTAATAAATTGTGGATGAGAGAGAGTTGATTCAGGAGAAGAAGTTGAGGGAGTTCAAGCCAGTCAAGTTCTCTAAGTGAGATACAGTGGTGGCTGCGATAAGATGCACCAGTGGCAAACTTAGCAATTTTATTGTAGCAAGTCTTGAACTTGTTTAGGTTTGTTTGTCTAAGGTAGGTAAGTATAGGAGAGGCATAGAGTAAAGTGAAGATTAGGTGGGAGTTTGGCAGCAGAAATTCTGGCTGTCTTGGTGAGGAATTGTTTGTTTCTGTACAATGCACCTTGTGTTTTGTGAACCTTTTTTATGGTAACAGAAATGTGAGTGTCAAATCTGAGATTGTTATCAATCTCAACACCAAGTAGTTTGGTGTGTTCTTTTGGGGAGATGACGGTATTGTCTTTGGATAGAATATTAAAGTGGGGGATAATTGGGTTAGATTTAGTGGGTTGGAAGATAAGGAGTTTAGTCTTGCTTGGAATGAGTAATAACTGGGCATTAGATAGCCAGTTTTCTACAGATGAAAAGGCTTCCTGTGTGATCTTGTGAAGTTCAGGTATAGTTGGGGCTGATCAGATGGGGGTGGAGTCATCTACATACTGTATATGAGAATCATGCTTGCTGGCTGTGAACAGATCATTGGTGAAGAGTGAGAATAGTAGGGAACTAAGGATGGAGCCTTGGGGGACACCTAGTGTTACAGGTAGTCAAGGAGATAGGTCATTATGCCAGACAACTGATTGTTGGCGGCCAGTTAGCTGTGAAATCAATCAGTAGTTGATTGGGAAAAGGATAGGTTAGTGAGAACAGAGATAAGTATTTTGAGTGAGACCATGTCAAAAGCCTTGGATAGAGCCAGAAATATAGTAGAGGAGAACAGGCCATTATTTTTATGATGAAGGATGGCATTAGTGAAAGAGAGCAAGGCGGTAGTAGTGCTGTGATATGGCTTGAAGCCATGCTGGGTGCTGGAGAGGAGGTTATTCGCTAAGAGGTAATCTAAGACTTGAGAATGGATGCATTTCTCAAGTATCTTGGGAAGTGGAGAAAGGATGGCTATGGGGCGGTAAGTGGAAAGTTCAGTGTAGGAACCCCCTTTATGGAGGGGAACGATGTGGGATATTTTCCAAAGTGTGGGGACATAGCTTTCTGATAAGAACCAATTATTTAAGATAGAGACTGGATAAGCTAGGGCTTCTGCTGCTACTTTTCAGTATTCAGAGGGGAGATTGTCAGCTGCAAGGTTTGTAGGCTTAAGTTTCAATAGAAGTTTTTTTATATAGGAGGTAGGTGCTGATGAAAAAGAAAAGACTGTGGGCAGAGTATTTGGTTTTGATATAGGGAGGGTGGGTAGAGGGTTGTGTTTAGTCAAAGACAGAATGGGTTCAGTAAAGTGTTTATTGAATCAGTCAGCAATACTGTTGGGGGAAGGGGGAGTGGTAGGTGGGGAGGGTGCCTACTTTACCTGGGTAAAGAATGGAGTTTATTGTGGACCAGAACTGCTTAGGGTTGTGATGGGAGGAGTTTAGGGCAGACTGATAATATTGGATTTTATCTTCTTTTATTTGCTTTTTGACCTTGTTGCACAACTCTATGAATGACTGTCTAGAGGAGGGGGGTTTTGTTTAGCCCCAGTGCTCCCAGGCCTTATCTCTGATTTTCATTAGTGCCCTGGTGCTTTTTTGTACCCAAGGGGAGTACTGTGTTTTGACTCTGGCATTTCTTATGGGGCCGTGTGTGTTTAGGATGTTTAGGAAGGTGCTATTGAAGAAGTGGACAGCTTCATCCAGACTGAGGTACTTCAGTGGTGTCCAATCACATTTTTGAAGAGATGAGATAAAGGAGAGAGGGTTAAAGTTTACCCTACTTCAGATTTGCCTATAGATGATGGGTTTAGCACACTTTAAGTGGTGTCTCAGAAGGAATGTTGGAGTGTGGTCACTGAGTGAGGGTCATTACTGACTAATATCAAGTCGAGAGTAGTATGTTTGTTTGATTTTTTATTTATCCTGCAAAACTAAATTATATTATAATAATAATTATATCTGTAGGAATGGTGGAAGGGGAATAGCTTCCTGAATTAACTATAATAATTATTTCTATAGAAATACAGATCTCTGAATTAATTATATTAATTAAATCTGAAGCAATGTTAGAAGGTGTACAGCTCCATGAATTAATTATAATAATAATATCTGTAGAAATGTTGGAAAGGAAACAGCTTCTTGAATTAATCATAATAATTATATCTGCTGTAATGGTGGAAGGCGTACAGGTTCCTGAATTAATTATAATAATTCTATCTGTAGTAATGGTGGTAGAGAAATAGCTTCCTGAATGAATTATAATAATTATATCTCTAAGAATGGTGGAATGGGTACAGCTTCCTGAATTAATTATAAAAACTATATCTGTAAGGATGATGGAAAGGGAACAGCTTCTTGAACTAATCATAATAATAATTTTATCGGTAAGAATGGTGGAAGGCATACAGGTCCATGAATTAATTATAATAATTATATCTACAGCAATGGGGGAGGGACTCAGCTTCCTAAATTAATTATAATAATTTTATCTGTAAGAATGATAGAAGGGATAAACTCATTGTATTAATTATAATAATTACATCTGTAAGAATGGTGGTAGAGACACCGTTTCCTGAATTAATTATAATAATATATCTGTAAGAATGATTGAAGAGGTACAGCTTCCTGCATTAATTATAATAATTATATCTGTAGGATTGGTGTATGGGGTACAGCTTCCTAAATTAATTGCAATAGTTATAATAATTAAATCTGTAAGAATGATGGAAGGGACACAGGACCCTGCATTAATTCTAATAATTATATCTGTAAGAACGGTGGAAGGCGTAAGCTTCTTGAATTAATTATAATAATTATATCTGAAGGAATGGTGGAGGAGGTACAACTCCTTGAATTAATTGTAATAATTATATCTGCAGGAATGGTGCAAGGAGAACTAACTCAATGAACATTGCATATTTCTTGCAGGTAAGATTCATATACTAGCTAGAGTGTAGCCCTGCATTATTTGTTAATTATAACTGTTGGACTGAAACTCCCTAAATCAATTATATTAAATACATATGTAGGATGGTGCAAAGCACATGAATCTGCACTGCTGCAGAGTGTGTGTGTGTGTGTGTGTGTGTGTGTGTGTGTGTGTGTGTGTGTGTGTGTGTGTGTGTGTGTGTGTGTGTCTGTGAGTGTGTGTGTGTGAGTGTGTGTGTGTGTGTGTGTGTGTGTGTGTGTGTGTGTGTGTGTGTGTGTGTGTGTGTGTGTGTGTGTTTGTGTGTGTGGCATTTCTGTTATGTTAAATAAATTGCATACAGAAGAGGAAATATGAGAAGGGTATGAGGACTAAAAACACAAAGCTGCTTTATGCTTTAAATAGGGCTGCTAAAGATGTTTGTTTATTTATTTATTTATTTATTTGTTCTTTTAAGTAAAGAAACATTGCTTTATTTAAAAGAATAAAGTGTCTGAGCCAAATATTTATACAGGTTCAAGATGCCCATTCACATATATTTGGAGCTGTGGGCCCTGGGCGATCACCCAGAATGCCCCTATTATAATTCCATTCTGGGGACATTACCTCTGAATAGTTCCCATCTTTAAGTAATGAAATGTGCTCTACCTATATTGGGAATCACACTCCTTAGCCTTCATGAAAAATCATATGCCATAGTGCTGGAAAAGAAGTTTCAGCCAAACCATAAGCATGCAGTTCAGAAGGATTAGTCCTGTCTTTCCCCTAGGATGTGTAAATATCATCCAGTTTTCAGCCATGCCTAGTTGTATGAAGACTGCAGGAGCTGACTAATTCATTCTGCAGATGTTTTATGAACTTGGAGAAGACTGATGGTCACAAGCACTGGTATAGCTGTGAGAGGTCCTGTCGGAATATGAGATTCTGTTGTTAGTGCTGTGTACAATTTTGTCTCTGTGTGAATGCAATGAAAGATGTGTTAATACTCTTGAATTAAATCAAATTCATCTGATGTAAGTGTCAGACTGTGTCAATGAGCTATCTTGTCAAAATTGCTGTTTATAATCTTCACAAACAGGCTATGATAATGAAGTCGAGTTTGAATGAATTCCCACTTCTGTCAGTGAAAATCTGCACCACCAAAACAGCAACCATAATGTGATCCCCAAAAAGTGGCATGGCACCTGCTGTTAATGGAGGAACTTAAATACCTCAGAGTTGTTTTTAATAGTATTTGCAAGGGAGAGCATAGCATTACAAGTCACTTTATCCTGGGGGTCACTTTTGAAGGTGCTGTAATGATCTATATTAGCAAATTGAAAACTGACTTCTTCAACAAAGCTGTTAACTCACCTGTTAGTCTATCTTCTTGTTTTCACCTATCTTCAATAACTGATGGTAGAAGCTGAAAATAGCATCATGGCTGCAAGCAATGGAAATTAAAGGATTTAATTTACCTGGTCATGTCATTTTTTAATGAACCATGGTGTTACAATCTCATTCCATCTAACAAGCTTTATTCTACAACTGTAATAACTTTTATTGTGATTTTGCAGCCTTGGAGTTGGTCACATTAAGCACTGGGATGCAGAGGAAAATTTCCTTGTGTGTCTGTCTCTCTGTCTCTCTGTGTGACTGCGTGGGACTTAGACCCATATAAAACAAAGTTATTGATTCTGTCCCATTTAAGCAAATGGCATTGTGGTTTACTGAAAAGGGCAACAGAGGCAAATTTCTTTGCATGGATGTATGCATGAGGGTATTTGCCCCATATCAAACTTGGTTATTGATTTGCATCCATTTAATAATATGGGTTTGTGGGATTGTGGTTCACTGAAAGGGAGCAGAATCAGTCACACTATAGCTGAAACTAGTTTTCTCTCCAGGGTACTGGGTTTTCTTTTTGTAAGATGCTGAGGTATCTAGTGGCCTAGTAGATTCACAGAGTATAGTCACTGCTCCTTTGGATAAAATGAAGTCAAATTAACTAGTTCTGTCATCTCTTAGAAATTTTTAAAAAGGTGGCTCCTGTTGAAAGTGTTCTGGGTACAACCTGCCAGCAGAAGGCCCTGACACTGAGACATAAGTTTGCTGGAAAATGACAGACTGTGAATGCTTGGAAATTCTCCTGAGATGAGTTGAAATATAAGGCTTGAAGGAAATAATTTTGTTGTGCCTTGCTTACTTTGTTGTCATACCTGCTGTGCCCAGGAAAAATTATTTAAAGGAAAGTGATGTTTGCTTAAGAAATTAAGTATGCAGTACATTTTTGGGATACTTTTGCTATAATACTACTTTGCTTCATCATCCCGGACATTTTATTATAATTGTGATACAAATATCAGTGTAATAGTAATGCCATCTGCATTGATTATAAGTATTGTCTGTGTTATACTATGCTGTTCAAAGTATATAAGTGCACATACATGGAACTGTTTCCTGCTAACCAGGCATCTTTGCTTCATCATCCAGGACATTTTATTATAATTTGTGATACAAAGATATTAATGTTATGCCACCTGCACTGAGTATAAGTGTTGTCTATGTTATACTATGCTGTTCTAAGTATGTAAGTGCACATAAATGAAACTGTTTCCTGCTAACCAGGCATTGTCATCATATTAGCCACATTAGCTGTAGTTACTTTTAAAATATATTTCATGGTTTAAAAACAAACATACTCAGGTTGTATTAGGTATGAATTGCAAAATGCTGCAGTGTAAGATGTCAGCAATTAGTTACTTAGGATACCTTCAGTCATAATTCATATTATTTTCACTTACACTCCTTTTTTCTTTTCTATAATATTTATTTACATCTTTATTTTTCAGGTTTGTCTGTATTTGCCTCATTGTCTTGCTGGGCTGTAGTGCTATGTTACTGTCTCTTTGGTTGTGTCATCTGTTTGCTCCATGGCTTTCTTGATACACATCCTTTTGTGTCTGCTGCATTGTAGTATGGCTGTGGTGATCAGATTTTTTAGTTTTGTTTTGTGTCTTGTCTAATAGATGTGCATCAGAGTTTGTTCCCTTTGCTTCTACCACTGTTGTTCCTGAGAATGAACTTGGTACCATGGATATGAAGGTCTGCACTCATCGTTTTTCTACTGTTGCTGCAGTATATAACATTGTATCATTACGATAAATTAGTAAAAATGGAACTGGTCTTCAATTGCATCTTTTTTTTTTTTTTTGCATGAAATACTGGGTTGGATTTTGTTTCCTTCGGTTGTTTCATATTTTTTTGACCTACAGTTTCAGGAGCTGTGCTGTTTTGTTTAATAATTTGCAGTTCAGAACTATCATCATTTGTGTTTGCATTTTACTTTATTTTACTTTTTAGAATTCTTACAACTTAGTTTATGGGTATTGCTACATTTTCGGAATAGCATTCCAACAGCACCTTTGCGGTATGGTTTCTGGATGACAGGCAGGAATCACGGCAGTGTTGGTAATGTGACAGCTAGAGTGTACCTCAGCATATGCCATGTATGGCACATCATATACCATTTTTGGAATTTAAATGAAAAATTCTAACATATTTGCTTTTATTTTGTTAGACTACAGATTTTGTTAAACAGGATGGTTAAATTATTTATTTATGTATTGCTTAAGTCTATTTTTTTTCCAGGGGGTGCTCTACCAAACACTGCCTAGGGTGGAAGTGTTGGTATATTCTAGAAGGTGAGATATACTTTCAAACATTCTGGTTACATCCCTGCTTACCATTTACAAAAAAACAGAGTATGGTAGGCCACAGCTGCAAGGATGACAACAACCGGCAATATCAGAAGAATGAGGCAGATGATGCAAAATATTAGACATAATCATCCAGATGCTACAGTCCCTAGCCATCTTGTAAAATCTGGCATATAACACTGACCATTCAAAGGGCCATCATCACACGTAGTGTATGGGAGAGGCAGACAGAACCTGTCCTCAGACATTGTTACATACTGTATTACTTTCCAACAGACCGCATCATATAAACATAAACATTATGCAGCAATTCTAGTTGCAGCATTCCAACGTCAAAAGAACACTTTCATAACATGATCCACATTTCTCTGAAAAAAACACCAGGCCCAGCATACCATGTCCAAATTATTCTTCCATTAGAAGCTTGGAGATCATGGAGAGGGTCATTTCTAATTAAATGATTTAACCCTCATCTTTGTTTAATTTACATGACAAGGGTATATAAATCCTATGTTTAGTAGAAGATTAATACAACACTTTTATCTAAAAAGCATTTATAATAACATTTTTGGCCTAAGCAATTGTTAATGTGCAGTAAATCTGGGCAGGTAAAATTGTGGAGAACCAACTCAATGAAAGTTTCCTATTCTTTCAGTGTACTGTGACTCTGGTATTCATATATTTAGGGAAAGGGAGTGTGTGGGAGAATAAAACCTCTCTGTATGGTTACCTGTATGCACACATGTATTAGCAGAGCAGTTCTCGCAGTGCTAGTGTTTGTATTATCAAAGTCCAGCCTGAATTTCTTCCTACCTGTTCTGACTGGGTGTCCATTGAAAGTCTGTGGACCTTAGGAGTGATTCTCAGAATAGGAAAAGTTTAAATGTGAATGGGGAAAATGTACTAATTCTATCATTGACGTATCTTGGAACATTCTCCGCTACTCTGAAATAGTTATCTTGGAGTTAGCATATATAATAGCAGCAGTGTTGGGAAAGTAGAGGGCAAAGCCCCCCACCCCCAAATATCCTTAAAGATGTAACAGCAAGTTTTTGCATTTACTGTTTTGCATCAGAATCACAGTTTATTTTCGGCTGTGCCTGACATGCAGTATCAGTTTTTCCACTTCTGAAAGGGAGCTATTTTATTTAAATATTTAGTGACACAACTGCTTTCCCAGAAATAGTCACTTGTTTACTAAAACAATTATTATTTACACTTCCAGTTGGGCACATTTCTTAACATTTCTCCTTCATTGCAGTCTCAATGTTCCTCCTTTTAATTTTCTTGGTTTGTTTTTTATTAACTCCTGTATATTGTTTTGATGCTTACTGCATAGCACAGTGAGGTGGAAACCTGACTGTGACCATAGAAACCCAGACTTAACTCTCAGACTTGGTCATAATGGGGAAGAATGCTTGGAGGGGTGGTGGTTTCCTATTCAAGGTGAAGGGTGGGTTTCTTGCCTGACTTCAGCCTTGGTGGAGGACAGACTTTTGTTTGGATAAACTCGGTGAATGAAGGTGCATGGGCGCAGTGGAAGGCCTGGACATGCTGTTGCATCCACATGAACCACTTTGATGTCATTGCATGCCATGTTCAGGTAAGGGGGTTTAAGAGAAACATAAATGGAGAAAAGCCTTTCCTACTGGGAGGATGGTGCTGTATTGCAATGCCATCCTTTGGACACTGAAGACCAATACTGGCAAATATAGATGGAGAATATGCACTGAAGATAGATACGAAAAATAAAACTCTTATTTGAGTAGCTGTTCATAGCCAGCTTTAGGCATCAGCGAACCCTGCAGCCAGTGCGGGCCCCAACCACAACAAGTTATCTTAACTTGATATTTTGAAACATGCCTGTCAAACCAACAAAAGCTAGTTCAGCAATCTTGCATCTTTAATAAACCAGGTGGGTAATAACTCTTATTTATATCTCCTTTAAAATTCAAAGATATCTCTGGTTACAGTAACAGTGTTTTATTAAGTAACAGGCCTTTCAATTCCATTAAATGTTTTACCATTGACACAGTGCCCCTGCTTTTGCTAAACCCTGCTGGTGAGCATTCTCTCCACTAAAACTAACATAGCCAGCTTTAGGTAGCTGGAATATCCATGACTGTAGAGGGGGGTCCTTTAATCAACCTTGACTGTGTGGGAACCCCATAAAAGCTGCTACTGATTGGAGAAAAAATGAGGAGAAAAAATGTAACAATTTCCTTATTACACTCTTCAGCTGAACAAGACTATGATAGGACCCTGTTAGGATAAAGCTGATAATGAATAAGAGCAAGGGAGCCACTAGAGAGATCAGCAACCCAGAGTGACTGATCTCAGTATACACCTTATATTTTAAGAAGAGCTGATTCTTATGATCTGCAGGGATGATTTCTGTTTTAAAGAGTTCTATAAATACACCAGATACTATAATTCTCAAGTTATTTGATGAAGAATTCTGCACAGTGCCATAATAATAGCAGAATAAAAGCTCAAAATCAGGAACACATTTTAAATATTATACTACTTCATTTTAAACAAGTTAATAGAATAACACCCTTTGCATCAACGTATATTTTTGAACAATAAGAAGTATAAAACACTGATGTCTGGACTTATTGACACTCTGTAAGTCTGAATGATTTGCCAGTAAATCGATTCTTTTACAAAGCACAAACCAAAATTATGAGCAAAATCAGGGACGGTCTGTGGTATCAAAGACAGTGGCAGGTATGCGTTACTCCTCATTGAGGTAAATACAAGTGACTCCCCCTGCTAAAGTTTGACATCCACTATACAGCAGTCACTGATCTGGTGTGACAGTACCAATGTTGCACAATGCATTCCTGTTTGCTGAAATCAATGCAAAACTAGTATTGCTATGGCTTATACTTGTGCGTGTATAAAAGTATCACTGATTTTTATCTCCGTGCACACACCTAGTAATGTTAAGACATGCATTATTCTTCTGGGTAGCAGGAAAAAAACAACTAACAAGTAATTATACTTCAAAAGCAAGGGATAAAATATATCACAGAACATTCAAAAACTTATATCTTCTAGGGGTCTGGTGGCCTCCCACTTCCCAGACTGTATAAATGAATACAGGGGCTCCCTTAATTATTCTTGACTGTGTGGGGGCCCCACAAATATTGCTGCTGTTTGGTGAAAAATAAGAAGAACAAAATGTATTAATTTTCTGATTACACTTTTTAATCTGAACTGGGCTGTGTTATGACCTGATAAGGATAAAGCTGATAATAGCCTCAGCTCTTAACTGCACCCATTGTAAAAGCAGCCTTGCTCAGATGTGTGTGTACAGAAAGCTGCTGTATGTTATGTGAGGGGTGAGGGGCTGGCAATTGTGTGGTTATTACTTCTTTAATTTTCATTACAACAAAACCTTAGAGGGTGTGCACAGGAGGTCATTACAGCTTGTGTTTGGGCTGGGGGCAGTGTGGTCATTGTTTCTTTTACTTCTCTCACCGACCTCAGAGGTGTAAGGAGAAGGTTACTATAGCTTTGTAGGGGTACTGTACAACAAAGTAAAATACATTACTGTAATTGTTATTTGTTTAACTTTCCTCGCAATCACACATCAAGCATATATACAGATTGCTTCCTTTGGGTGTTAGGGGTGAGGAGTGAGTAGACATGATGTATATGTATGTCATCAGTCACTTGGAATGTATGACTGTGGCAGTTTGAACCTTTACCTTCATCCCAATCTAACACCAGAGAAATGCATATGCAGTGACTGTCTTTTTTAAGGCATTAGGTAGGCAGACAGTATTTCCAAGTAGGACCTGTGTATCCTCATAACAGCTAGCTTGTTAGTTTATTGTGAGCTACAATTTTGTCAGCTTTGAACATTAAGCCTTGGGTACAACTTATGTCTTCCTAGAAAGAAAACAATAAGACTGAAATTCTTCTCTTACTCGGGATTTTTGCTTAGGCCACCACTAGATTAAAAGGTTGGGAAAATGCTCTAAAACACATCACTGAACATCTATAATCCCCATCTTTGGCTTCTGGGGACACCAGCTTAATTGCGTTATTTCCTAAATGGTTATTACTGTACTTTCTTTGTCAGGAAAGGTGTGTTGAAAGGATGCAAGGAAAACCAAAACCAAACAGCAGCACTGAATGTCTTTCTTCATATACAGCAGCATGGAATTTCTTTCCTCTGACATGCTAGCCATGTTGCTTTAACCTTTCACTCCACAGACACAGTGTCTGTGATGCTGTGACATACAGTCCCCTGACATAGTACGTGTTGCTTTAACCTTTCACTCCACAGACACAGTGTCTGTGATGCTGTGACATACAGTCCCCTGACATGCTAGCCATGTTGCTTTAACCTTTCACTCCACAGACACTGTGTCTGTGATGCTGTAACATACAGTCTCCTGACATAGTACCTGTGTTGCCTTAACCTTTCACTCCACAGGCACAGTGTCTGTGATGCTGTGATATATAGTCCCCTGACATGCTATCTGTGTTGCTTTAACCTTTCACTCCACAGACACAGTGTCTATGATGCTGTGACATACAGTCCCCTGACATAGTACCTGTGTTGCTTTAACCTTTCACTCCACAGAAACAGTGTCTGTGATGCTGTGACATGCAGTCCCCTGACATAGTACCTGTGTTGCTTTAACCTTTCACTCCACAGACACAGTGTCTGTGATGCTGTGACATACAGTCCCCTGACATGCTAGTCATGTTGATTTAACCTTTCACTCCACAGACACAGTATCTGTGATGCTGTGACATACAGCCCTCTGACATAGTACCTGTGTTTCTTTAACCTTTTACTCTACAGACACATCACATGCTGTGACATACAGTCCCCTGACATAGTACGTGTTGCTTTAACCTTTCACTCCACAGATATATTGTCTGTGATGCTGTGACATACAGTCCCCTGACATGCTACCTGTGTTGCTTTAACCTTTCACTCCACAGACACAGTGTCTGTGATGCTGTGGCATAACTCCCCAAACATGCTGTTTGTGGTACTGTAACCTTGCACTCCATACACAAACAATGACTGTGATGTTGTGACATATTTCCCTGACATCCTAGCTGTGTTGCTGTAGCTGTTAAATCCACAGGACATTACCATGTCATGTCCTGTATCTATATTTATACATATATACACTGTGTCTGTAGAGTGAAAGGTTAAAGCAACACAGGTACTATGTCAGGGGACTGTATGTCACAGCATCACAGACACTGTGTCTGTGGAGTGAAAGGTTAAAGCAACACAGGTACTATGTCAGGGGACTGTATGTCACAGCATCACAGACACTGTGTCTGTGGAGTGAAAGGTTAAAGCAACACAGGTACTATGTCAGGAGACTGTATGTTACAGCATCACAGACACTGTGTCTGTGGAGTGAAAGGTTAAAGCAACACAGGTACTATGTCAGGGGACTGCATGTCACAGCATCACAGACACTGTGTCTGTGGAGTGAAAGGTTAAAGCAACACAGGTACTATGTCAGGGGACTGTATGTCACAGCATCACAGACACTGTGTCTGTGGAGTGAAAGGTTAAAGCAACACAGGTAGCATGTCAGGGGACTGTATGTCACAGCATCACAGACACTGTGTCTGTGGAGTGAAAGTTTAAAGCAACACAGGTACTATGTCAGGGGACTGTATGCCACAGCATCACAGACACTGTGTCTGTGGAGTGAAAGGTTAAGGCAACACAGGTAGCATGTCAGGAGACTGTATGCCACAGTATCACAGACACAGTGTCTGTGGAGTGAAAGGTTAAAGCAACACAGGTACTATGTCAGGGGACTGTATGCCACAGCATCACAGACACTGTGTCTGTGGCGTGAAAGGTTAAAGCAACACAGGTACTATGTCAGGAGACTGTATGTTACAGCATCACAGACACTGCGACTGTGAAGTGAAAGGTTAAAGCAACATGGCTAGCATGTCAGGGGACTGTATGTCACAGCATCACAGACACTGTGTCTGTGGAGTGAAAGGTTAAAGCAACATGGCTAGCATGTCAGGGGACTTTATGTCACAGCATCACAGACACTGTGTCTGTGGAGTGAAAGGTTAAAGCAACATAGGTACTATGTCAGGAGACTGTATGTTACTGCATCACAGACACAGTGTCTGTGGAGTGAAAGGTTAAAGCAACATGGCTAGCATGTCAGGGGGCTGTATGTCACAGCATCACAGACACTGTGTCTGTGGAGTGAAAGGTTAAAGCAACATGGCTAGCATGTCAGAGGAAAGAAATTCAGTGCTGCTGTATATGAAGAAAGAAATTCAGTGCTGCTGTATATGAATAAAGTAGACAGGAGTATAAGGAGATGAGGTGCATGGCAAAGAGAGAGGTGGTGAAGGCTAAGGATAAGGCATATGAAGAGTTATATGAAAGGCTGGACACTAAGGAGGGAGAAAAGGACCTGTACCGATTGGCTAGACAGAGGGACCAAGCTAGGAAAGATGTGCAGCAGGTAAAGGTGATAAAGGATAATGAGGGAAACATACTCACAAGCGAGGAGAGTGTGTTGAGGAGATGGAAAGAGTACTTTGAGGTGTTGATGAATGAAGAGAATGAGAGGGAGAGAAGGTTGGATGATGTAGGGATAGTAAATCATGAAGTACAATGGATTAGCAAGGAGGAAGTAAGGATAGCTATGAAGAGAATGAAGAATGGAATGGCTGTTGGCCCAGATAACATACCTGTGAAAGCATGCAGGTGTTTAGGTGAAATGGCAGTGGACTTTTTAACCAGATTGTTTAATGAAATCTTGTAAAGTGAGAGGATGCCTGAGCAATGGAGAAAAAGTGTTTTGGTAGCGATTTTTAAGAATAAGGGTGATGTGCAGAGCTGTAGTAACTACAGAGGGATTAAACTGATCAGTCACAGCATGAAGTTATGGGAAAGAGTAGTGGAAGCTAGGTTAAGAAGGGACGTGATGATTAGTGATCAGCAGTATTGTTTCATGCCAGGAAAGAGCACTACAGATGTGATCTTTGCTCTGAGAGTGTTGATGGAGAAGTACAGAGAATATCGGAAGGAGTTGCATTGTGTTTTTGTAGACTTAGAGAAAGCATATGACAGGGTGCCTAGAGAGGAGTTGTGGTATTGTATGAGGAAGTCAGGAGTGTCAGAAAAGTATGTAAGAGTGGTACAGGATATGTACGAGGGTAGTGTGACAGCTGTGAGGTCTGCGGTGGGAGTGACGGATGCGTTTAACGTGGAGGTGGGGTTACATCAAGGATCAGCTCTGAGCCCTTTTTTTATTTGCAAAGGAGATGGACAGGTTGACAGATGAGATCAGACAGGAGTCCCCGTGGACTACGATGTTTGCAGATGACATTGTGATCTGTAGTTAGATTAGGGAACAGGTGGAGGAGACCCTGGAGAGATGGAGATATGCTCTAGAGAAAAGAGGAATGAAGGTCAGCAGGACTAAGACAGAATATATGTGTGTGAATGAGAGGGAGGTTAGAGGAATGGTGAGGATGCAAGGAGTAGAGGTGGCAAAGGTGGATGAGTTTAAATACTTGGGGTCAATAGTTCAGAGTAATGGTAAGTGTGGAAGAGAGGTGAAGAAGAGAGTACAGGCAGGATGGAGTGGGTGGAGAAGAGTGTCAGGAGTGATTTGTGACAGACGAGTACCTGTAAGAGTGAAAGGGAAGGTCTACAAGAGGGTAATGAGACCAGCTATGTTATATGGGTTGGAGACAGTGGCATTGACAAAAAGGCAGGAGTTTGAGCTGGATGTGGCAGAATTAAAGATGTTAAGATTTGCACTGGGTGTGACGAGGGTGGACAGGATTAGGAATAAGTATATTAGAGGGTCAGCCCAGGTTGGAAGGTTTGGAGACAAAGCCAGAGAGGCACGATTACGTTGGTTTGGACATGTGCTGAGGAGGGATGCTGAGTATATTGGGAAAAAGATGCTAAGGATGAAGCTATCAGGTAACAGGAAAAGAGGAAGGCCTAAGATAAGGTTTATGGATGTGGTGAGAGAGGACATGCAGGTGGTTGGTGTGACAGAGCAAGATGCAGAGGACAGGAAGAAATGGAAACAGGTGATCTGCTGTGGCGACCCCTAACGGGAACCGCCGAAAGAAGATGATGATATATATATATATATATATATATATATATATATATATATATAGAGAGAGAGAGAGAGAGAGAGAGTAAGCCTTTCAGTTGTATTACATCTGTTAAATGCATTGCTCCATCTGTTAAATGCATTGCTCCATAAGTGTTGTAATCCCCTTTAAGCTTCCTTTGCCCATGTAGATCTTCTCCTTATGGTATTGGTGCTATGCCATCATATGGGCTCTAGGGCAGTGCAGAGTTAGATTCACTGAATTTGCTTTAATGTCATTGCTCAATGCTGAACATAAATATGTCTACAAGGAGAGAGTGTGTGTGTGTGTGTGTGTGTGTGTGTGTGTGTGTGTGTGTGTGTGTGTGTGTGTGTGTGTGTGTGTGTGTGTGTGTGTGTGTGTGTGTGTGTGTGTGTTTGTGTGTGTGTGTTTGTTTGCTTCCACATTGCATTATGTCTATACTAAGGTGTGCTTAACTTGGTCTGGAAATAAAAACATTTAACTATTGCTTCTATGAAAAACAATTTACAACATATTATGGACCTCCAGCCATTACTAGCCCCATTTAACCCAATAATAAGGCATTTTAATCGGTGTATTATGTAGCTTGTTTAGGTTTCCTGAATTTCAGTTACTGTGAGCTACTAATAGTGGAAAATCATATATTAGATATTAGGCAGCTTACATTTAATTATGTACTAGGCAACTTGCTTGTATGCATTGTTTGTTCAGATTTTAGAATGACTCCCTTGTACATTACCTTTTATTTTGTTAGTTATTTGTATGTCTCGTGACATTCTCTGGCTGATTTTTAGGGCACTTTGCTAATATATGCCTGTCTGACACGTGTTTTACATCTTAACACTGTGTGTGTGTGTGTGTGTGTGTGTGTGTGTGTGTGTGTGTGTGTGTGTGTGTGTGTGTGTGTGTGTGTGTGTGTGTGTGTGTTTGTGTGTGTGTGTTTGTTTGCTTCCACATTGCATTATGTCTATACTAAAATTCACTTTTTCTTATGTTTATGTGCCATTTGTCCTAAGCTATGACTAAAATGGGCCCTAAACCAAGCCTTCTACTCGGTTAGCAACTAATAAATAAATAAATCCACAATTAATGCAGCCAGGTTACAAAGCTGGTCCCTGCTCTTGGGGAGTTTTTGTGATCTTTCTCATGATGGAAGATTATTTAGAATAACTCTTAAGGGGACGTGCAGGAGTGAGCTAATCAGGAGACAGCAATACAATTTTATCTGTGGCAGACGTTAATTTGTATAGCTTACTTATCTAGCTTTTATTATTATATTCAGCAGCACAGGAATGTAGTACACCCAATTTAGTGTGAGAACAGTGTGGTGTTTCAGTCTGAAATTGCACAGGACAGTTTATTTTAAGGAAACCACAGATTTCAAAGAATCCCTGCCAAATATCATGGAAAAGGAGTCTCTGGTTATGGGGGAGGGGCACTCTAACTAATAAAAATACTCTAAATCAGCATAAAGATGCAGTGCAAGCCATGACTCACAACTAATGCCATTCTACGTTGATTGTAGATATACGAACCTGCATTTTATATACGAACGTGCACTTTACCAAACTATCACTGTGCTGTGGTCACATCTGACTGGAATACACACAGGGAAAACTAGATGATATAGACAGTCGTGGTACTCTGACCTGAGAGTAATCAAAATACCTAAAAGGGCAGAGGAGATGGACCTCATTTATTTTACTGAAGGATACTATCCTTTAAAAAGTGAATGAAGGAGAATCAGGCAAGCCCTCTGAAACTCATTTTAAGTGCCAAACTATAATAACAAAGGTGCCATTGTGACAAAAAACAGGACTGTAGCTAGTGTTTGAGCGCATTATGGCACCACTGCTCTGCAGCATTTGTAAAGTCACAGAAAAGAGCTCATCACTACACATATGCACCCGGGGGAGAAGATTTCAAACACAATGTCTTCACCCTGCCACTGTATGAACATCAAATGGGTCAGCAGTTTACTCTATTGAACATTACCAAAAAACACGCTTCACTCTCAGAGATCAGAAGTAGTATTCGGGGAAGCACAAATATGCTCACATCATATAAAAGATGGGCTCTAACAAAGCACTGAGAGGGGTTAGACTGCAGGGCAACAGCCAGCCACTGCCACTCAATCCAGCACAAAATCGTCAATGAAAACATCCTGAACAAAGGTCGGAGGTTGATTCCTCAACTATGTGGAATCTCTGGGGAATAAAGAACGATCTCAGTCCCCCTGAGATGGCATTGCTCTTCCTATCAATCTGCTGAACAAATCTGAGGGGCAGAAACAGGGAGTTTCCCCAGCTAGACAGCTACATCAGGATCATTAAGTATCAAGTCTGTATGTGTTTCATAATGAAGGTACAGACGACTTTTTGGAGAACACTTATTTACCGTATAAACACTGAGACAGCAAGCAGCAGATATTTGAGCAGTCAAAAATGCAGTAGCATAACTTTTTAATGGTACAGTAGTTAGATACTTTATCTGTTTATCTTTTGCTATATACAGGGGGCTAAACAGGTGATGAGGACAATACCCATTACTTATGTGACTACCAGACTACAGCAAATCCCCCTTGCATCACACAGGAAAAGGGAGTAGTAATATGAAGGGGAATGGTTGCAGTTTTCAGGGGAGGGGGGCATAACACAGAAGGGTTAGTCTCTTTTTGTCTCACTCAGTCCATCTTATTTCTCCCCTCTCCTTTGGCAGAGCTTAGTTTAAGACAATGAAACTATGACAGTCACAAAGATCATCAGCTCTTCTGGCATGGTCAGCTACTATGTTATGTTCTTGTAAGGTCACAAAAGCAATACCCTTTTCCTTATTTATACTAAGAGTCTATGTTAGTGTTTTCTTCTAAGTAGCATCCTTAGTGATTTTACTACGTTAAGTGGAACAGCATGTCAGCTTCCTTGACAGTCCTAACTTCCTCCAGAAATACTGATGATGCATTTGGATGGGGGTGGAGTTACCCTAAAGGGTCTCCAGGGCAACTAGGGATGCATCAACGTTGTTCTGTAGAATTGGAAGGTGGACATTGCAAATGGAAATAAAGAATGAAATTCATAGGTGGTTCATAAATGCATACATTAGCATTAGTAAACACGTATGGCCCCAACTATGATTTGCAAATTTTTTTTCTCAGATAGGCATGAATACTACCAGTACTTATTTATTTACACTACCTGCATAGATATCACTATGTGTTATTGCATGGACATTACTGAGTATAGTGCAATGTTTAGCAGGATAGCATAGGCAATTATTTAAGGAGGAAATGGCCAATTATAAAACTGAAAAATCCTAGCAAAGGTGGCCAATAGCATAAAGTTATTGACACTGTCAGGCTTATTTTTTTGAATGGGCAATTAATGCCCCTCTACGTATGTTGTGTTGATAGTAGTTACTGCCATGCTAGATAACTGGAAAGACTGACCTTAGAAAGGTATCACTACAAATGAGCCCATTTTATTAGAACATCAGTTAAATGTATTTACTTTCAGACTACTTTGTTAGCAAAATAATATTTCATATGCAGACCATTCAACATTTTTCAATATGAAACCTAATATTCAAGACCGGTGGTCTAAATATGTCACTGCCTTTGATGTAATAAGGGGGGGGGGCACAAATAATGGGCAGAGGTACTGGCAAAAGTATAGGAACCATTTTTGTGGCAGGGATCCAGTTAAACTTCTGCATTAAACTAAAACAACTCCGAGGACAAATAAAGTCTACCAAAGCCACATTTGAGGTAAGTTTGGCCTCCCAGGCCAAGGACAACCACAAAGCATTCTTTAGTTACGTCCACAACCTCAAAGGCAATACACACTTGTATGCAGAGCTCATTGTAAATGTAACCACCTATACTGAGCCAGAGGATGTAGCAAACCTCCTGGCTGATAAATTCAGCTCTAATTTTACAGCTGTCTCCCCCTCAACCTTCCCTCAGCAAACATAATCAAATATAACTCCCCCTACTATCACTAGGGAACAGGTCCTTAATGCTGTCTCTAAGACCAAGAACACTGCATCAATGGGCCCAGGCAATATACCAGGATTCCTTCTAAATAGCATGAAACATGATCTATCAAGGCCTCTGGAATTATTGTTTAACTGTAGCCTCCAAACAGGTTTGTGCCTCATGAATGGAGAAATGCAACAGTCATCCCTCTGCACAAAGGTGGGCCATCTACAAACCCTGGAAAAGAATTATCATGGAGATAATCAAGACAGATATCATAAACCTCCAGACACTGGACCCAACCCAGTTTGGTTTCCAGGGCAGATCATGCCTACTCAACCTGGTGGACTTCTTTGAGAAGGTCACCAAAGCAATGGATGCTGGCAAAATCATTCACACTGCCTATCTTGACCTGGCCAAGGCATTTGACACAATACCCCACTCGGGCATTGTTAACAAACTCAAGAGGTTATGTACAAACTCATATGTCACCTGGTGGATAGCCAACTGGCTCACAGAAAGGACCCAGGAAGTTAGAATTGGGGACTCCACCTTTACAAAGAGGCCAGTCACAACTGGAGTCCCTCAGTGATCCGTCCTTGGGCCATTCCTTTTTGGCATTTACTTCTCAGAAGTTAAGGCCAATGTCAGTGGTCTCTGGCTAACTAAATTTGCAGATGATTGCAAATTAGGAGCTGTCATTGAATCTCACACTGGCACAACTGTTCTCCGGGAGGGACTGACACAGACAAATAGCTGGTGTCAGAGCCATGGACTAAAACTAAATGCCAAGAAATGTATAATAGTATCCTTTGGGAAGTCATCCATTCTTGGCAATGATCATATTGACAGCACACCACTTATAGTTGACCCAGTAGTCAGGGACTTAGGGATGCACATATATAGTAATCTAGCCTTTGATCATTATGTGTTTACAGTGGTGAGAAAATCATTCTATGTTGTGCAACTTATGAACAAAGGTATGGCATCTAAGTGCAAGGAAGTCATTATTCCACTGTATTCAGATCTATCATTGAGTACAATGCCCCCTTTGGTATGTACCTAACCAGACATATCCAACAACTGGAACATCCACAGAGGTTCCTCACTAAAAGAATACAGAGCGTAAGTAAAATGTCCTGTGCAGGCTGCCTCAAGGGCCTATCCCTGTATTATGTCTCCTACAGGCTTTTGAGAAGAGATCTATGCCTGGCATATAGGTCATTGTCAGACCCCACTCTGATGGTCCTCCTGCATATCCACAAAAAAACAGCACCAGAATTACCTGTTCTAAAGACATAAACCTTGCCTGTGATATAAATAGGACCTGCTGGAGAGATAGCTATGTATCCCAGAAACTACCCTGTCTATGGAACAATCTCACCGTCCATGTGAAGCAGAGTTCCTCTCTGACCCAATTCAAGTACAACTTGGACAACTGGATGGGAAACCGGAAATTTATCCCTGGTTTGGCACCTAAGCTAAATGCCAAAAAGTGCATAGTCATCCCCTTTGGAAAAAACAAAGTATCCACAAATTGCCACATAGGTGGTAGTCCCCTAAATGCGGAAGATGTAATAAGGGATCTGGGGACCCAAGTAGATAGTAAACTCTCCTTTGATAATCACATTGCCAAAGTGGTTAGAAAATCCTTCTATGTGGCACACCTTATCACAAAAGGGTTCACATCCAGATCAAAAGAGGTCATTGTGCCCCTCTACTCATTGCTCATCAGACCCATCATAGAGTACAATGCCCCATTTGGGGTGTATCTTACAAGACACCTGCAACAGCTGGAAAGACCACAAAAGTACCTCACCAAGAGGATCATTGGCTTCAAACAGATGTCCTATGCAGCTCAACTGAAGAAACTCCAGCTGTACTCGGTTGCATACAGCCTACTCAGAGGTGATCTCTGCCTGACATACAAGGCCATGTCCAACCCAGAACTGATGGACATGCTCCACCTAAAGAAAAGCTTATCCCCTTGAGCCACACGCTCTAGGGAACTAAACCTCACCACAACAATAAATAGGACGTGCTGGAGGGATAGATTCCTGTCACAGAGACTTCCCATGCTTTGGAACAAGATCCCAATCTACATTAGGCAGAGCTCCTTACTAACAGTCTTCAAGAGAAACCTTGACAAGTGGATGGGAAACAAAAAGTTTACCCCAGGGATCACTTCAGTGGCTTTGCTGGACAGAGGCACAGGGAACTAATCTAAGGGGGCGGCGAAAGCCAACACATTCTGGCTAGGCTTCTGGCAGATAGCCTAGTACCTACCTATGAACCTATGAACGTATGTCTCTAATGGACACAGGTAGCATGTAAATGGTTAATCTCCCAGGCCCATGCTTATCAAGGGTATCAGAACTTGTCAAAGATTTGGGATGCATAGCTAGGCTTAAAAAGGCCCTTGTGGTTGTTAGCCTAGTAAACACCTATAAACCTATACCTATGTTCTTAGTCATTTACAGACCAGTGAGAAATAATGATTGGCCACAACTGGAGTAAGTGGACAATAAAGTAGATCATGCAACAAATGGTAGCCAAGAGGGGAAACAGCAACAAATAGTAGCTAAGTGGGGAAACAAAGCAGGTGGAAAGGAATGAATATTCCTTCTTGAGACAATGACAACTAATTCTGATGTGGTACCTGACACCAACAGACTGCATTCTGAGGAAGAAGTCAGACAAAGCAGGCTATAAATGTGGCTGTCAAGATATGGACTATTTGCACTTGCTTTGGTTCTGTCACCCAGCTAATGTGATGCAGGTAAAAATTATCCAATATAGCAACCATGTTCTAAGGTAAGAAACTTCTGCCTGAACTTCACTAGGTAATGTTGGGACTTGATAAAGATCCTTTCTTGTTGTCACTGAACAACAGGCATTGCTTTGCCAAGGCCAATCCAAAATTAAAGTACATAACTGGGAAAGTTAGGCCTTGGTTGAAACTCTTCCATATGGGTAATATTATTTGAGCTTACTAATAAAGATAACTTTTACTAATCACTGCCTACCGGCCATCTCCACTTGCAGTGTCCTGCACTTATTATCTTACTACATATTGCAAACTTCCATGAAAATAAGTGGGACATGGAACCCTTGGCGGCACACTGTCTAGTGGGGAATTAAGTTACAGTGAAGTAACTTTTCTCGGGTAAATACTTCATGGAGGGGAGGCATGATGACACCTCTGTTAAAGATAAAGCTTCCTTAAACATTTATAATCAGTGACTTAGCCAAAGTTATCAATGTTGTATACTGTACTGGTAATGGACTTGGTTTAATTCTGAAAATAATTGATATTCTATTCTGGTGAAGTGCAGTTTCTCTTCTTTTTAAACATGATTAAAAAAAAATAACCAGTTCCTGTTGTCAGGAAACACTCAAACATTACTGAATATCAAGGAATTAAGCAATGCAGAAATCCTGTCTGGCTGCATAACCACTGTATGAAAAACCTGAGGAAACAGCACACTTGTATGTACTGAATGTGTACTGCACATTATTTGTTGTACTAGACATTATGATGAATATTGTTGTGTAGATAGAAAGCGGGAGTGATCCACTGGTAATCTCAAGTCTTTACACTAGTTGTACAATGATGACCTAGAGGTGCTAAGTTATTATCAGTTTTTGCCAGCAGGACAGAACAGCTATCTGTAACACAGGGGATAATATTGACTGTGGTACTATGGCCCTGACTGGCAATTCCAGACAAGCGGTGTTCCAAAGTTTTGGATACTACACACAAGACATACCCACAAAATGATGTCCCTTGCCAGGAGTATGTTTGTTATGATCTGGCATCTATAAGGAAATTTAAGATTCAATCAAAAGATGGCCTGAATGTCAGACAGTCCAAAATGTAGCACTGCATCTTTGGGGATGGTTAACTGCATCATGGTAATGCATTCAGACTTACTTTCTGATCCCTTCATGGACTCATTGTATTTCTAAGTGCAGTAGATTTACACTCAAAATTACCTGCAGCACATTTTGCTATGTCATTGACATTTGAAAAGAGGGTATCAGTATTAAGGACAGGATTTGGAAGAAATAGCTAGCTTTGATAGATGATCAGTAATAATGTACCACAGTTTATGCTAAAAGGATTTAAACCATGTATGAAGCAAAATGGCATTAAGTGTTTCAGATTTACCCTGCACCATCAAGCCATGAATGTGATGAAGGAAAGATTTGTGCAAATTTTTAAAAAAGCTACAACACTATGGTCCCTGATTGTAAGACCCTGTATTACAACATATGCAATTTTCTATTCAATTACCATAATGCTATGCAAGCAGCTGCCGATTCCTTACCAGCAGTGCTATTCTTCAACAGGGACTAATGCATCAGATTAGAACTGGTGAAACCAGGAATATAAAGATGAGTGTAGAATACAAAGTTTCAGCATATGAATGACAAGTCTTTGAGAAGGTTCGGCACAGGACAGTAGCTGCTAGTCAGAGATTACAACAATGACGAATGCTAAGTGGATCAAATTGTTTCATGTACTGGGCCTTTAATGTAAACTGTGACTATAAGATACATGGTCCATGCGAAAACATGAGGATCAGTTAGGAAGGGTTCATCAAACAGATGTTATAGAAACAGTTGTAAGGCAGTTGAGTTTTGAAGAACCACCCAAAGAGCGAGGTGGTATAATGGATGTGACAGCTGCATGTCAGACAATGAATAACCAAAGTCATGTCCCAAGATGGACAGGTGTAACCACTTCTTTGGCTGAAGAAAGATGGATTATCACAATCATTCGCAGACTGAGATGATTATCAGTTTCTACACCCCTAAAAATGCCTTATAACCAGAGATTGGTTATAATCATATTCTTTCCTCTCCATCGGGCAGTCAAGATGCTGGAGTCACAGCATTTTAAACAGAAGGTAACAAAGTTCCTATCCAATTCTGTGCTCAGTGCATTGCAGAACAGATGCTAAATGTATAATCATTTAGTTGGAGAAGGAGGTATTATTGAAATGAATATGCAAAACTGTTGTACTTAGTAATACAAAATACTTGACTAAATGCAACAGCTATACTATGCATTACGATCTGAGAAACAAAAAAAATAGTATGATGACACCCAGGGTACAAGGATGTTAAGTCAGAGACAAGAATGTAAGCCCTCCCTATTTATATGAGTATTTCTATCAAAGCTTAATGAAACATGTAGTTTTAAGTAATTTGACTAACATCATTTGAGTAGC
>NC_056738.1:318364340-318384340 GCF_019279795.1 Protopterus annectens
TTCTTCCTTCCTGCAGAACTGTTCTGTTCTGCCTTGCTACAACACAGACTGGTACCACATGTGGACACAGTCTACTATTAAGGGGGTATATATAGGGACAGATTGCAGGTAAGCCTATTACACACCTATGGTATTTCTGCATGCTACATTACACATTAACTTGACTGTCCTGCAAGTGGTGGGCTCTGGAACCCACTTGTCCATCATAATGGCATTACTTCCACCACCAGCTTTTGGCCACACTAATGTACATGTTTTGAATTACACAACACACACTATGATTGCTTACATCTTGTCAGTCAGTGCTGATCTGCACAATTTACGGGTATGGCCCACTGCCCCCAGGGACAGACACTATTGTCCATAGCAGTTGTTTAGCTGGACATCATTACAACAACAGCACCTGATGGCACATATAAATCATTCAACATCATCTATCCCATTATTATGGACCAAGTACTACATTCAATTACATGCATATATACTTCACATACCTGTTGTGGGAATGATGTCTCTTCTGGATAGCTTGCTGGATGGATGTTTTTTTTTTTTTTGCATGTGTTTTTATTTCTTGGCTTTGGCTTACACTCACTCTCTCTCTCTCTCTCTCTCTCTCTCTCTATATATATATATATATATATATATATATATATATATATATATATATATATATATATATATATATATATATATGTATATATATATATATATATATATATATATATATATATATATATACACCTTTATATATATATATATATATATATATATATATATATATATATATATGTATCTCGGTCTCTCTCCAGTAAATGGATTTAGCTGCTTTGAATAGATTGCAGCATGGATTTTGTAGGTGATGCACATGATCAGGTGATGGCCTCTGCACCAGTCAGTGTCCTCCACTTGCTACCTGCATGCAGCTTGCTGTGTAGTACTTCCAATTACCACTGTCATGGCAACCCACTACTATAAATCCCTACATCATGTGGGCCTGGTCCCTTTACCTTTCCTGTATGGAGGACATCCTTCCTGTGTGTGGGCAGCAGTGTTACAGACAGCAGGTAGCAATACCTCTTACAAGAGGACTTGCAGAATCAGGCCAGCTACATATTTGTATGAGGTTCTAGACCTACAGACAGTGTGAGTAGTTTTGTTATATGCATTGTATAGCACCAGTGTTACAGGGTTTGTGTGTACATACTAGTTTAAGATGGAATGCAGTCTGTCTGCATAGCTATCAACTGTGGGCCTATCCACATGATGGCCAGAGGTGTGCCTGTTATGTTTTATCTGTCTACCACACAGGTCTTGTGTAAGATATATTACTGGCATTGTGTGTGTTGAGTGCTATCAGTACATGGCTACATCCATTTGTGTTTCTGACTTCATATTCCTGACTAAGGGTATGTTGCAGACTATCCTGTAATACCAGCAACTTTCTCAATGTATGACAACACTATTTCACATATGGGCCTATGTTCCGACCTCTGTCCTCCACCTATATACCAGGCTTTGTCCATATGACATGCAGTAAGGGGTTGTTATGCAGTGGCCTGTGATTATGTCGTGCTGCCATTCCTGTATCATTCCAGTGCTGTTGTGGCCTTCACACATATTGTGGGGTAGGGTCCATATATATGTGGGCTTTAGCTGCACAAAACATGTGTGTCCTTCTGCAGTCCAGAGGTCAGTGTATGTAACAGTGTTATATGCCACTGTAAGTCAGTCTATGGGGGTGGGGTATGCACCATATATGTAACCTAGGCTGTTACAACATGTGAGGGATATCGGTAGTAAGCCACCTTAAGGTATGTGGCTGTACATTACCATACATTTCACCTTGGGAACATTGGTGGCCTAGTGCATACTGTCATACATACTGTTCTGTTTGTCAGTGTGATAGTGATGTTTTCAGTTAAGTATTGTTATGTAACAGATACACCCCATTGTGTCAGCTTAAGTCTTTTCCCCTTAGGGGTTGAGTACAGAGTGTAATTAGAGGCTGCTGAACTATACATCTGCATTACTTACTGTTGATTGATTGTTATCCTCTGGCCCAGTCTTTCTTTACTGTTGTACTACTTGAAGGCCTTGGCCTGGACAGCAACATATGTTATGCTTTCCGATTACTGTATAAAATGATCTGCTTGAGAGTTGCATTACTCAATTAGTATGTATTTCAAAGTCTTAACAGCTGTATGACATGGCATATACAACTGTAATAGTACACAAATAAACATTTCTTATGTATGCAAACCTGTGTGTGGTGTCATATCCTTTGACTTCTCTGTGGGTATATGTTTCAGGCAACAATTGTCTTTTGTATGAGTGACACCTACACTGTCCATTTGAAAAGGTGGCAACTGTAGGAATACTGGCTGTTCAATATGCTGTGCACCCTCTAAATATGTATCATCCTATACATATCTATGTGTGTGTATGTGTAGTTACATATATATATATATATATATATATATATATATATATATATATATATATATATATATATATATATATATACACATATATGTGTGTGTGTGTATGTATCATTGGAATGTATATTGCTTCCACATTGTACATTCCCTATGGAAGCCAGAGTGTACTGCATGATATGTTATTGATACCATCCTGACATCATACAGGTGTGATGGATTACTGTTAACATCTTGTGTCCATGTTGTGTAGGGTCCAAGGTATGGGACTTGCAACAGTTGGTACTGTGTTGCAGAGCAGATCTGTTTGGCTGTGGGTGAGGGGCTGATATCAATACTTACAAGAGGTATCTAGCGTGGGCCCCCTCACCCCCATTAACGGTGCCTTTGGTAATATATGCATTTGTTATGTTGTCTTTTATATCTATAGATATATATCTGTATATACACACACACACATATATATATATATATATATATATATATATATATATATATATATATATATATATATTTATATATATATATATATATATATATATATATATATATATATATATGTGTGTGTGTGTGTGTGTGTGTGTGTGTGTGTGTGTGTGTGTGTATGTATGTGTATGTGTGTGTGTGTGTGTGTGTGTGTGTGTATATATATATATATATATATATATATATATATATATATATATATATATACACATATATATGTAGACATATATATCTATAGATGTATGCATATGTGTATATAGTGTATATATATATATATATATATATATATATATATATATATATATATAGTTACACTTCAAAACATCTAAAACTCATAACATCTAAATTCAAAACATCGAGACCACAACATCTAAAACCCAAAATATCTAAAACTCATAACATCGAATTTCATAACATCAGAACTTTGCATCACAACATCGAACACTACAAATCACATGAAAATAACACCCCCTTCACCTATAACAACACCAAACTAACAAACACACTTTTTACTATGTTTCTGTAGGGGGGGCAAGCCCCCCCTGCACCCCCCACACCCCACGTAAATTAAATATGCCAACTCTGAGATCGCACTACAGTGGGAAAAAGCTAATTTCCTAACCCCACTGTATCGCGCTCACCAAAAAGAATGTACACATAATATCTATATCACTTACCTGTATGGCCTAAAATCAGGCAATGAGGCAATATACACATATTGAACATATTAAAATTTAAGTAAGTGTGATTCTTAGTAATATTTTAATATGTGTATATTGCCTCAGTTAGTATTTTAGAGTCTAGGCACCACTGTTGCTTTAAGGTCCATAACAGTCAACAGGAAGTGATGCAAGTGCGTGTAATGCTGAAAGTTGTATTTAAATGTCTTGATATGTATTTTTAGTTGTAACGTCTGAGGAAGAGAACTTGTTTCTTGAAAGCGCTAACGTTCATTAAAAATTTCTACTTTCAATTTTGGTATACTGATTTATACAGGACCAGTGCTTTTTACTAAGTTCTTATCAAGTTTGACTGTTTATATATATATATATATATATATATATATATATATATATATATATATATATATATATATATATATATATATATATATATACATACACACACACATATTTATATATATATATATATATATATATATATATATATTGATATATATGTATTATACACACACATACATCTACATGTATAAATACATTTCCTGTACTGTTGAATGACTGTGCTGGATGATATGTTTGTGAAAACATCAGGGTTATGTTTATCTGACATGGCTTAGTGGTAAAGCACTTTGGCTATAGTGGGCAGGGTCTTGGGTTCTAGCCTTGCAAAGGCTGTTTATTTTGTTGCTGTGCAGAACAAGAGCCGTTGGATACAGAGTGATTAAGGCACTTTTAAGCAGTTATAAGCGGGTTTGTGTGGGTTTGCTTGAAGGTAAACAATGCTAACTTCTGGTTACAGTTTCTTATGCTCATTTAGCTTCTCAGTTGCTTAACCTGTGTAGGCATTGCTTACCCCTGCACAAACAAGCTTAAACCCGCTTATTGCTGCTTAAAGGTGCTTACTCCCACTTACCCCGTGCTAATTTCTTTAAAAGAAATGAAAAAGGGTGGATAGGAAAGTGGTGAAAAAGGGGCACAAAGAGGGAAAGACAATAGGGAAAATAGGTAGGGATGTGCAGGATGGGTGTAGGGAAGGTCCATAGCTGCCCATTTCTTGTTCAGCAACAGCTGTGCACATACACTGATTTGGAGGTAGATTTGGACACTCATACCCCTGAGAGAGTAGTGAAGACAACTATAATATGTTGTGAAGCCAATTAGACTAGATTACATGTGTCTAGTGGACATGTGTGCAAAATGGACAGTTATGTATGGGGCGAGATTTTTTTTGGGAACAGATTGCCTTTTTTTTTAAGGTGAGAGTGGGATGTTGGGAAGGCATAGTAGGTATATTTGGGGAGGTAGGTTGGGTAGGATTACAGACAAGACAGGCAAGACAGGGTACAGGGGTGGTATATGACACATGTGGGGGGAAAAACCTTGGATGGGAAGGGGTGTTTGGAAGTCGGAAGCCCATGAGCCCCCTAGTGGAAACAGTGGGACTGAGGTCCCCACCCATGGGCAGTCACCACTGCATCTTCACGGCCCCGAAGGTGGCTGTGCTGTGGGCTGAGTAGGAGGGGCATGCTGACTCTCTAGTTGCACCATGCGGCCCTCAAGCTGGTGTAGCAGATCTCCAAACTCCCTGTTGAGCTCGCTACGCACCAGACCGCAGACCTGGAGATGGGTGACAGTGTCTTGCCCGTGCCCACTCCTGTGGGGGTGAGCCCCACCCCCTGAGGTGGTTCCACCCGAAGGTGGTGCAGGATCAGTTGATGAGGAGGTCCCGGGCTTGGTCCCAGATCTGCTGCTGCCCAGTGCCACATCCAGATGAGATGGGAGAGGTGGGTCTGCTGGGAACGGCTTTCCCAAATGTGCTATGGTGTTTCAATTATATAACATATGTGGGTTAGTAATAGTTGACACATTCCAGGATTAGGTATAACAGCATGCATAGATATTCCCATTAACCCGAAACACCAGATATGGAACAGTTGCATAGCAAACAGAACAATTGCATATATAGAACCACAGTGGCCATTACAACATCATTCAGGTACATTGCTGGCAGCATGCCACCAATGTGGGAGTATTTCAACATGGCACATGCATAGAAAAAAGTTTAAATATTTTTCAAACAATAGGACATATGTCCCAACAGTAGATTTAATAGTGCACATACTGATTGAGTTGTGTATTTAGTTTATTGTTGCAGATATGGTGGGGGGAGAGAAATATGTCAATTAACAACTTATAGATCCCTGTAATTCTCATTACATTCCTAGTCAGTGCTGTGATCTGTACCTTACAGGTATTATTACACTACTCTATGGCCTTAGTTTGGACAGTGGTTTGGATGTAGACAACTATATACATGAACTGAGTTTTACCTGCAGTATACACCTCTTACCTGGTATATCTGTGGAGGTATTGTTTGTTAACACTACCTGACTGTTTCTATGCATATTCCTAAATTCCAGGTTGATGTTGTGCACATGCCTGTTGTGAAGGCTGCCAGCCTAGCCAGATAGAATTTTATAGATAATTCTTTCATTTGTAAATATTAATGTAAGCCACAGTCTTGGAAAAAATGCTGTTATATGTGGAACTGCAAAAATTTAACAACAGCGCACTCTGCTGACAAGGTAAAGCATGTTGGGACCATTTGATGTAAACACGGCTTTGGCTGGTCTAGATGAAGGAATTCCTGCTATTGTTTTAAGGCCAGAGTTAATGGCCAGAATTTGCATGCATAAATGTCCTTTATTGCTCTGGTTTCTGCCCAGAGGTGGAAAATGCAAATGTAGTTTCTGTTAGCCTGGGAGCCCAGCCCAGGAAAGTATGAAGAATGATGTAATGTGAACCAGGAATGTGATTTTAAAATCAGAGAGAATGAGAGAGCATTAAGCATTTTTGTCTTGACCATCCAACTCAGCACCACCTTTGCTCTATATGTAAGATTATCTTAGAGTTGTGTTTTCTTTTAGAAATAGCTAGAAACTAGAAATATTAGACTAAGTGTTTTTCTGTGATGTCAGAACTGTACTACTGAATTATTTTAAGTCTTTCTCTGTGATCTCTGAACTCTTGACTAGCACTGTGTAGTAAAAAGTATTGTCTTGTGTTTTGACTATTTATTATTAAATATTTTAAACCCTTTCAACTGCGGCTATTTTTGTTGAGATAATTTAAGCTCTTTAGAATATCTGCATACCTTTGGTAAACTTGTACAAAGCCACTCTAATTAGCCCTGGGTTATACTACCAATTGGATAATAATATTGCACAGTAGTAATTGGACACCATTTTAAGGGTCTTTGTGTAGCTGATAAATATTAGTGGGTGGTGGCAGTTGGTACTACCATATAGTCTGGGAAAAAGGGGCACAGCTGGAGAACCTATGCCAGCCTTCCCCAGGAGTGTCTGTGTGGTTATATAAACTCTTCTCAAAGTATGTGTGTGTGTGTGTGTGTGTGTGTGTGTGTGTGTGTGTGTGTGTGTGTGTGTGTGTGTGTGTGTGTGTGTGTCAGCTACTTGGGCAGGGACACAAAGCACTGGTTGGACAGAGAGGTTGCTGGAGGATTTAGTTTGCTGAGATCTGGACCCTATAGCTGTGCCAGTGGGGAGTCTTATTGGGGATCTGGAGAGCAAGAGAGTGACCAGCCCTGGACTGACTGTGATCTCTGTGTGCTCTTAAGGGAACTTGCACTTTACTGTGTGTATTTGTTATCCTTTCCTCCTATATGAGACGCCCCTCACTGGTGTTAGTGGTGAGGATTGAGGCTCCTTGATTGCTGGGCCAGGGCACGGGTGTCACACCTGTCCATATCTTATTCACACACTTTGGGCATGTCTTGACAACATGCAGGTGAAACCCAGACATATTTTGACTACTGCCCTCATAAACCTTTGGTGAGTTGTACAATGACAGGTTTGTTTTCATAGACATTTTCCAAATCTGTACAGACCTGACAGTCAGTTATATGACATTAAATGCTGCCTACATGTCAGAGATTAGCATGCTGATATGCCAGGGGGACAGGATAACAGCCAGCAGATATGGGCCAATTAACTGGACATTCTGTACAAATCTGTACAGTTGAGGGGTATTATTCTGCATAGAGCTTACTACCACTCCCAGGATTCGAACCATGGCTGTGTCTGCTAAAAATAAAACAGTGTGCATCACCTTTGAGCGTACTATATAGATATTGCTGTGTATAACTTCTCTAATTTCTGTCTATAAGTCTCCCGTGGTTTTACAATCTGACCTTGTAATTACAACATTCATATACAAGGTTTCCTAGACAGTTTTATTATGTAGCACAGTGTGGATGACAGTGGTGAGTAATGCCTTATTATTCAGAGAAACTGCAACACTAACAATGCCATACAATACCAGAGTAAACAGTACCAGTCCAATATTTCAATATTTTATTTCTAGGCAGTTTTTGTATCTGTCTGACCTGTGGGGGGAATGTTTGTTAGCACTACCTGAATGTTGCCACACATATTACCAGATTCCACATTATTATTATGCACATACATCTCACTCTGTTACTGCACACACTCTGGTCATAGCTTCACAACATGGGGGTGGAGATGGGACATACTTTGCTTATTACTCTCATAACATTTTGGTGAGTTGCTAGAGTGACAGGTTTGTTCTTATAGATATATTTCTGTCAATTATGATGTCTGACAATGTATGTCATTATTTGCTGCCTAAATGTCTGGGATCATCCCACTGATTTTCCAGGGGGACAGGGTGACAGGCAGCGGATATGGGCCAATTAACTGGACATTCTGGACACATCTGTACAGTTGTGGGGTATGATTCTGCCTACAGCTTACTACCACTCCCAGGATTCAAACCATGGCTGTGTGTGTTAAAAATACAACTGTTCACATCTCAGTTGACTGTGCTATTTGGTTTATGTTGTCTATATTTTCACTGTTTTCTGTCTAAGTCTCTCTCAGTTGTACAATATGACCTCTTGTGATTACAACAGTCATATACAGACATTCCTACACATTTTATTTATGTAGTACAGTGTGGGTAACAGTGCTTAATACAACAGTACTATTAAGAGACTGCAACACTACATTATCATATGATACCAGAGTAAACACAAGCAGTCCAGCAGTTAGACTTTGATTGTCAGGCTGTCAACCTTTTATTTACATACAACCTATATAAGACTCTTCCTGCCATATTGTCTGGTGTATTCAGTACATGCCATACACAATACAGGTTTTATACTGGCAATTAACTTTCTACTACTTTAAGATTTATTTCTTGTGACAGTAGATGCAAGAGTATTACTAACCTGCCTCATGACGCAACCTCTCCAATCTACAGGCATGAGCTTCCCGATTCACAGCCTGCTCGTCTGCTGCTGTCAGAGATATTTAGCCATACCTATCCATAATATACATAAGCTGGCAATTATTAAACAGGTAGTAGACTGATACTTACACATGGCTGGGACATCCCCCGTCCACCTAGCCTCTTGGATCCACTGATTCAAGAGCTCCCTCTTTCTCCGCTTCAGGTCGGCATAGTGATGCCTGACCTGCTCACCAGTTTGAGGTATGCCAGTGGCACTGGTGATGTCATGGGTGAGATGGTCCCAGGCCCCCACTTTATATTGGGAACCCTGGTACTGGCCCTGCAGCAGTCTCTGGTCATGATCTTTAACAAGGAGTCCTGACATTACTTTGGACTCCTGGATGCCCCAGTGCTGCACCTGAAAGCGCACTCCTTCTCCCACACTGGTCATAGTGCCTACAGGAGGAATCTGCAGCCAGTTATGAGATGTATTCCTGTCTGTTGGGTTTAAATAGGGCCAATTTCCTGCACTTTGCCATGATTGGACGGTTTTGAAAATGCTAAGCTATGGGCAAACCTGTTTACCTAAGGTTGGCATTGCTTAAAGGTGTATACCAATGGGCAAACCGATCTAGCTGACCTACACATTGCTTACGCCTAGTAAGCAGGACTGTTCAATGCTTAGCATTGCTTAATTTTTAATTTACATGCTATTTGCTGTTTGGCATTGATTTATTATTCATTACATGTTATATATGTGTTTGGTATCCATGATTCATGTGTACATACACTGTATGGGGTCCTTGTGCTTATTAGAGGATTTCAACACTTTGTTACAATGACACCTCACATCTGGACTTAATGCAGGACTCCAGTTCACATATTTATGTTATGTAGTAGGTTATACAACATAAAATTGTATATAGATACCTTTCACATGTTAAGTTTGATTTTCCTATAGTGAGAATCTGTTTGGTGATACCTCAGTCTTATGTACTGCTGTGATGGCTTACTGGTTAACTACTGTGACTATAGTGTACTGGGTTCAAGACCTGCAAAGGCTATTTATTTTGTTTCTGGGTAGAACAGCAGTTGTTGGATACAGAGTGATTAAGGCACTTTAAGCAATTGTAAGCGGGTTTGCGTGGGTTTGCATGAAAGTAAGCAATGCTAACTTCCGGTTAAATATACTTACAGAGAGTTAGCTTCAATATTGCTTAACCTGTGTGCGCCTTGCTTACCCCGCACAAATAGGCTTAAACCTGCTTACTACTGCTTAAATATGCTTGCTCCCACTTACTACTGCTTAATAGTGCTTACTCCCGCTTACCCCTGCACTAATTTAGATAGATATGTAACATGGTTCTTGGGAATGCCATGGATTTGGACACTGTATGGATTTATCATTCATTGCACATTATACCTTCGATTTGTATCCCTGATTCATGTGTACATATACTGTATGGGGCACTTGTGTTTATCTGTGGATTTTACAACATTATTACAATGACACCTCACATCTGCATTTAATACAGTACTCCATTTCACAAATATATGTTATTTAGTAGGTTATACAACAAAAAATATTGTTCATAAAGTGATTTGACATGGAAAATGGAATGTACTGGAGTGAGACTCGAACTGGGACTGACTGCTCGTAAGGCGAATGCTCTGACCACTACACTACTGCAGTACTGTTTCATTTGCATATATCTTGATATTTATTTTGTGCCATTTAAGCTACGGTATGCGTAGCTAAGCAATGGGCAAACCCGCACACCTACGGTTAAAGCTTATCTATTTGATAAAAAAAATAAATTGTTTATATTATTATATTTTAAATATTGCTCTTATAAACTTCAGGGGGTGTTGCTAGGGCTATGCAATCCCCTATGAGCGGTCTTGCTCATTGTAATAGCTAAACTGCAGTTCTTGACTGCAGGTGCATGTATATTGTGAGAGCTCTGCTCTCAGACAACCCCCTGCACTCGTCCACTGTCTGTGTCCGTTTAGGAGCTCAGGCAGCGTGCTTTCATTAATATGCATAGCACTGCCGTGCTGCTCCTAAGTGGTTGCTTCCATGCAGGACTAAGCTATTCCTGCACAGAAGTTTACTGAATCCGGGGGTATGTATTAACAACATAGACACATTATTTAAATTACAATGTCAAAGACTTATTTTGGGAAAAAAATGGTACAGGAGGATATTAAAAACATTGTAACTATGGAAAATAAAATTCCTCATCCTCATCTGTGCAGTCTCTACTTTCACCGACCTTGAAGCCTTTTAACAACTATACAGGAACAAGCTATAACAAAATAGACACATTTGCCTCCAACTCACCCACATACATTTATCACTGCAAAACTGTCATAGAGTTAAACTGGCTGAAACTCTCTAATCTGCTTAAACTGCATTAAGTAAAACAAGCTCATAAAATACTACTTTCCTCAGACTTGTGTCATGTCATGACACTCCCCTTCTCAAGCCCTTAGATTCTCTGTCAAACTTCTCTTTATTATCAGCTTCTCCAGTAACTCAAACAAGGGTGCTTTCTGCTCCTCGCAAGCAGCCAAACTCTGGAACCCCTTCTATTACATATACAGGAAACAATAAACCCTCACTAATTCAAGTGAAAACTAAAACATCGTCTTCTCATCAGCTACGTTTGTCTCTGTGCAGGTCAGCTTTAATGTTCTCTCAACTCATCTATAAAACTTCAACCCTAATCTTCTGTTTACTGCACAGAAAGACATATACAAATAATCCCATAAAAAAAAAAAAAAAAATTCTAAGCTTGTTTCTTGCCTTTCCTATAAGTAGTCTAGTCCAGATACAGATTGTATCAGGACTGTTTGTAAGTTTCTGAGACCTCAAGCTGTGTTGGAGGGAAGCCTTCTAGCTTATCAGTGGGAGTGGTAACCACTAGGTAGCTTATCTTAAAAAAAAAAACACTTTATGCATCACTGTTTAGCTAGGGTTAAAGTATTCCCGGTGCCATAAAGTGTGCTCTTCGAATTTTCCCTTAGAACTAGCCATTTTAGTTTTAGCAATCACATATATTTCTTCAAGCTCAGCACTTATTCAGAACTCATTGAAAGCACTAAATAAGCTATAAATTACTACAGCACTCAACTTTCCTCACTTGTCTAGAGGAAAACAGTTTTTAGTACTTAATAAATAAGCACCTATCCAGGCATGTCTAAAGGTCAGCTCCTGTTGTTTTTTCCTGTCTACCTGATGAATCTGGGCATCTTGGGTCAATGCAGCAATTGCTTCATGCACACAGACAACCCTCTCCTCCTACCACCCAACACTACAATCTATGAGATATGCACTTACATAGCCAAACTGGAAGCAAAGCTCTCTTCATCCAAGACTGGACTAGACAGTCAAGAGGAGAAGGTAAACACTTGCACCACACCACACTCAACACATAGTCCCTCAAAACCTACACCATCAAAACACACACATAGAAACACAAAACATACCCCTACATTCACGGAGGCTCTCAATAAAAATCTGCCCAAGTAACAGGTACCTCTGAAAAAGAAACGCAAGCAACCTCCACCTTCCAACACAACCCAAAAGGCACATAGCCCACAAACTCAGTGTGCCACTCAACCACAGCCGATAAGGCATAACAACGTACCCAACACTCTAGTTATAGGTGACTCTATAGTCAGGCACACTGATGCTCCACTCACCAGGCTAAACAAGGAGAAAGTTGCTGTCAGCTGCCTGTTCAGTGCCAAGATCTGCCACATAACACACGGACTCAAGTCACTCCACAACAGGTACAAATATGACTCTGTCATTGCCCATGTTGGTGTGAATGACCTGAGCCGTACCTCCCTGGACTACATGAAAAGAGACATAGAGAAGCTTTCTGATCTTGTAGCCCAGGCAGGTATGACCCTAGCCCTGAGTAGCATCCTGCCATCACCCAAAATGATACCACAGTACAAGGACAAAATGATTGACTTCAACAATTGGCTAAGCTTCTGGTGTCATTCTAAGGGGATCCAGTATATGTCTGCCTGGGATGACATGATTGACAGACCACGATGCTTTGACAGAGATGGACTGCACCTGTCACCCTTGGGATTCTGGATACTGACTAAGGCTCTTGCCACCCCTATAGTGCTTTTTTTAGGCAAGGTTCAAATGACAAATTCACCACTGTAACAGGTACAAGCAAGCAAAAACTGAGGGTAATGCTACTCATTGCTAGAAGTCTAAACCTCAAAATGCACTCACTCAAGGCACTCCTTAAAATGGAGAACATCGACATCTGTGCAGTGACAGATACCTGGTTCAAGGCTCCAGAGAGCACCCCTGCATTACCAGGCTATAATTCATACTACACCTTTCGGCCACCTAACCTGGACTGAAACACTAAAGGCAGAGGCGTGTCCATATTCTTAAGGATATTAACACCTCCAGGCTAGTTGCTCAGCATAATGCATCCGAGATTATCCAAATGGAACTAACTCTGGGCAAGACCGCAATCCAAATTGTAGCTTGCTACAGATCCCCCACCATGCCCCAGCATTCCCACTCCTCATTTCTTGATACACTGGAAAATATTAGCATACAACCTAACACCCTAATAATGGGCGATTTCAACTACCCCACCATTGACTGGGAAAACTACTCATGTACCAACTCTTTTGCACAATGTTTTCTGGAATTCATAAATTCCAATGCCTTGGATCAACTTATCCACACCCCCACCAGGGGCAGCAATATCCTAGAGCTGGTCATTACCAACATGGGCAAACAGTGTTCCACACCAGAAGTCAGTTCCTCGTTGGTCAGATCCAACCACAAGCTAATCACCCTGGATATCCACATCCCACCCCATTAGGGAAACCACCGTAAAAAATTTCTCCAAAGCCAACTTCACGCTTCTTAAGACAGAAATGACAAACTTCTCGACACCCATGCAGACGGACAATAGAGGTACTACTGCTGAATCCTACACAAATACACTTTATAAGCACTTACACGAGTGCATGGATCGTGCAATCCCTAACAGAACCAAGATGCTATCCTCCAAAAAAAAAAAGGAAGCTGTCTGGTGGTCCCCTGCCATAAACAAACTCTACAACAGAAGAAAGACACTGCTGCAAAAAAAGAGTAAAATCCCATGATTGGAGGAACTCCCTGGTCAGCCTCATTAAGAAGTTGAGATCCCTCATAAAATCCTCCAACACTAGTTACACAAACAAAATTGCCACTGATTCTAAAGAAAACCACAAAGCATTCTATAGCTATGTCAAGAATCTCAATGGCAACACTCAGATCTGCTGTGGGTTACAGCACAATGGCACTAAATATACAGAACCAACTAATATTGACAACATCCTGGCAGATAGGTTCAGTGCTAACTTTACCCCCCTCTCACCCCCTAAAGGGCCCATCTCTATACCAGAAGAATGCAAAATTCCTGTAATCATGGCTGCACAGGTAAAAAACACACTCTCCAAAGCCAAGAATACAGCATCCATGGGATCTGACAACATCCCAGACTGCGTTCTACATGAACTACAGAACGAATCGGCACCCCACCTAAGAAACATATTCAATCATAGCCTTACCTCAAGCTTTGTGCCCACTGAATGGTGCACAGTGACAGTCATCCCTCTCCACAAAGGGGGAGCCACCATGGACCCTTGGAACTATGCCCCATTAGCCTGATGAGCCTGGTCTGCAAGGCTATGGAACGTATCATCATGGAACTCATAAACAAAGACATTGGTAACCTCCAAACTCTGGACTCCACCCAGTTTGGGTTTGTGAAAGGCAGATCATGCCTCATAAACCTGATAGACTTCTTTGAAGCGGTCACCAAAGTCGCAGATGAGGTTAAGGTTGTTCACACAGCCTATCTAGATCTAGCCAAGGCTTTCAACACCATTCCCCACTCTGGAATTATAGATAAACTTACTAAACTAGGTATAAATCCCTATGTCACAAAATGGGATGCCAACTGGCTCACTGATGAAACCCACACTGTGACAAGTGAAGTACCACAGGGTTCAGTCCTGGGTCCTCTCCTGTTTCTTATCTACTTCTCTGAAGTACAGGCTAACACAGAAGGTCTTTGGCTAACAAAGTACGCAGATCACTGCAAACTAGGAGCCATAATCAAAACTCCTAATGATGGGGACATCCTACAAAAGGGCCTCACTGAGACAGCTGCCTGGTGTCAAAGCCATGGCCTCAAGCTCAATGTTAAAAAGTGCATTGTCATCCCTTTTGGTAAAAACTCTGTACCCAGAGCTACCACATAGGTGGTAGTCTCCTTAACACCGAAAGTGTGATAAGAGATCTTGGGACACAGGTGGACAGTAGTCTCTCCTTTGATAATCACATCGCCACAGTAGTCAGGAAATCCTTCTACATGGCGCACCTCATCACAAAAGGTTTCTCATCCAGGAAAAAAGAAGTCATTGTTCCCCTCTACTCATCACTCATTAGACCCATTATAGAATACAATGCCCCTTTTGGTATGTACCTCACAAGACATCTACAACAACTGGAAAGGCCGCAGAAATACCTCACAAAGAGGATTACCAGCCTCAAACAGATGCCCTATGCAGACCGCCTCAAAAAACTCCAGCTTTACTCTGTCGCATATCGCTTACTCAGAGGTGATCTCTGCCTAACATACAAAGCTATGTCAAACCCAGAGCTGTTGGACATGCCCCACTTAAAGAAATCCCAATCCATTCGAGCTACACACTCTAGGGACCTAAACCTTGTCACCACAATAAACAGAACATGCTGGAGGGATAGATTCCTGTCCCAGAAACTTCCCATACTCTGGAACAAACTACCTATCTATATCAAACAAAGCTCCTCATTAGCACTCTTCAAGAAAAATCTTGATGATTGGATGGGAGATAGGAAATTCACCCTGGGGATCACTTCTGTGGCTCTGCTAGACAGGGGCACAGGAAAATAATTTTCTTGGGTGGCGAAAGCCAGGGTACCTTTTTGGCTAGGCTTATATATGCCCTAGAGCCAATAGCCTAGTACCTACCTATGAACCTGTGAACATCACCTTGGTCCTGTTAAGTCCTTCTCATATCTTCTCTCTATTCAGCTCTTTTTGACCCTTTATGCCTGAATACTTCCAAATCCATTCACCTCCTCCTTTTTCTCGTACCTCCTTCATCACCTTCTCTTGCTTTCTAAATCTATTCACCAGAAATACTAAATAACACATTTTGGTTACCTCAATTGCTAGCTCACCAGATGGACACTGTTCATACCTTATGCATATATTTCATTTAATTGTATCCTGCATTATTTTCTAAAATCCTCCCATGCAATAATTTTATGTTAATCAGCAATTGTTTTCTTTTCTTTTATATACAAAATAATGTTAAATATTAAATATTATTTTAATCTGCACTTGTATTCTCTGTAGACACTTTTCTCCTAGGCCTCTACTGAAAGAAGGACTTTGCCCAGTTGGACTTTCCTGGTAAACAAAGGCAAATAAATAAATTAATTAAATGGTTACATGTTTTAAATTTTATAGGCAGGACAATGATTTGGAATTCAGGGATCAGGTTAAGAAGGGGTTATCATGCTTCTTCTAGGGATTTACCCCTTTACAAGTGTCTGCAGAATAGCAATTTTACCCTCAGCTTTGTTCAGCCTCTTTATTTACTGGTGCAGTGAAACCTTGTCCCAAATGTGATAGAGTAAAAATGCACATGCATAAAGGGTGCAACTTTTACATTGCAGATACTGTAAGCTACCACAGAACTTCATGGTGTTAGAACATCAGCAAAAAAAGGTCAAAATGAAAATACAAGTACATCTATACTCCAAAACTCAAAATGTTTGGTAGCACACATAATCAAATGACTAAAGAAAAAGGCTCCATTTCCATCTTTTAGGAAACGTATGCCTTCCTAGATCCAGTTCAGGGAAGCAAACCAAGTACCTAAGAAATATGTTTAGCAATTCTGGTAATAAGTTGTTTGTAACTGACAATGCTCTAATGATATGACAAATGTTCCTTTTATACTTGAGTATAACACATTTAATTCAGTTGCTGTACTTTGTTGTTCTGACTCTCATTTCTGGGTTGGATATAAATATTGTATGATGAATCTGTAAAAACACCCACAATTATGATGAGTTGATAGAAATTTGACCTAATCAAACATTACTTTGCACTATTTCATGCAAGACAAAGAATGACAAATATGAACTCATATCTCATCAGTTGTAGATGCTATAAACTTTACTTAATTACTTGGAAAAGGAAGATTCTTTTTGGTGTGGTCATCTAACAACGGTTATATTAACTTGAGTAATGGTGTAAAAGAAAGATATCTATGCAGATGCAACTCGTATAGAATTATAGTATTCGGTGTGTGTGTGTGTGTGTGTGTGTGTGTGTGTGTGTGTGTGTGTGTGTGTGTGTGTGTGTGTGTGTGTGTGTGTGTGTGCATGTGTGTGAGTATTTGTTCTTGTGCACATGTACACATGGATGTGTGTGTGTCTCCCAGGAGATAACAGTTAGCACAAAATTATGAGAAGTCACTTGCAGAACTTAGAAAGCCTGTTCCCAATTTATGACCTTTTCAAATGGGAAGGGGGAGTCCCTTTGTGCAACAATTCATGAGACAATATTTCACACAGGGACTACCATTATCTGAATGTATTGTAGCTTTGCAAGCAGTAGTCTGTCAGTAGTTTGAGGAACACAAAACCAGGAGGAATGTGCAGCTGATAATCAGAAAAAACACTAAATGAACACTTGAATGCAGGAAAATTAATGAATAAGTGCTTTCATCCTTTTAATGAAGAACTTTGTCAGAATATATACAACATATCCCCAGCAATTTAAATACTTTACAAACAAGTAAAACACATTGTGATTGGTTTAACTTTTAAAACAGGTGACAAAGACATGATCATTTAGATCTGGGGAAACATCAGCATTCAGGAGATCTTGCCAATATAGTTCTCTGTAAAAGAGCTTGTTCTCTCAATCACCCTCCTCAAACATTTGTTGACCTTCTAAATTAAAAAAGTAGAAACTTTTTAAATCCTTTGCATTCCAGAGAATGTTTATACAGAGCTTTAGTATTGTCCATTTTTCTGATCTATAAAACATGTTCATATATTCTTTTATTAAAAATCTGCTCTGTTTTGCCAGTCTAAAATTCTGAGCAGTTTGAACACAGAGCAATATTAATCACACCACTGGTGCTAAAGTTAAATTTACCTGGACATAATAAAACTGTAAGAAAGCCATGTACATTCACAACGGTCCTACATGAACATAGCAACAATAAGAGAACATACCACACTTAGCCATGTAGCTATTAATGGTACCACTGTAATTCTTGTTCTCAAAAATTCCTATCCTTTCATGAACTTCCTGAACTCAGGCAAATGCATCCCAGTTCCTTTGAATAATACCCCTCACCTTAGAGGTATCTATAGAGCGGTGCAAGACCATTATTTTGCAAAGTCTTTATTTACCCTCTTTAAACCATCACCAATATGTTTTAGGAGGATGGGTGCATTCCTACTCCCCCTTTCTTTTATCACTGACAGTTTCACTTCAGAAAGTAAGCTAAGAGGGCAATTCCTAGCCAGAAAAATTTGTTTCAAAATGTCACACTGCCGCAGAAAAGTCTGATTGTTTGGCACTAACCTGGACATTGTAATAAACTGCCCTTTTATGATACTTTTCTTTTGTTCGAGTATGTGAGCACTTTTGAAGTGCAAACAATTATGGAAAACAGTGAATTTCCTAAAAATGTCAGAATCAAAGTGCCCAGAAACAATGTCCATAAACAAATTGACATCCAAAAAATGTTTAAACTCAGAATTACTACTGGAAGTGAATTCAAGAAAGTCAGTGGATGCCTGAAGGTGCCCACAAAATTAATTTAATTTATCCAGGTCACATTGCCAGATGAAAGAAAATGTCATCCATGAATTTTATGTAGGTTTTTAAGTACCCCTTATATATCATGAACATATAGATGTTCCCATTGATGCAATACATTATTAGCAAGGATGGGATCACATGATGCAACCTTTGACACTCCTGAAATCTATCTGAAGTATTCATATTCTAGCGTAAAAAAAACTGTATCTCAACATTAATTTCATAAAAAGACATAAAGTGCTGACTATGATGCCACTCAACCCAGTGCAAGATGTTATAAATTCTCTGAAGCACTGAGAGCCCTGTTCCTGGGGAATGACTGTAAACAAATCCTTGATGCCACTCGTCACTAGAATGTCATGCTGTTCACATTGCAAACCCCCAAAGTTTGCCAAAACAATCCAATGAATCCTTCAGGATACTGGAAAAGTTGTCAGAAAAATGTTTCAATTTAATGTCAATGAAAACAGCTAGGGGTTTAGTCTTTGATCCTCCAGCAGTGATAATAGGTCATAATGGAGGGTTGTGGATGTCTTTGTGTATTTTAGAGATGCCAAAGATCCAGATATCTTAGGTGTGGAAACATGCAAGAAATTATAATCCTGGCTGGAAATGGTCCAACTACGAGGCAATCATTCAAAGCGAAGGTGAATATTACCCTAAAGCATATAGGAGGAAATACTTATACAAACAGTAGAGCATATATGTTTTGGCCTTCCAGGGGAGGATGTTGAATTGAAAGGGGGATTAATTCAAACATTACATGGTGCAAGCAGTGAACGTTCCAGGAAATATATAAACTACTGACAACCTAAGATTTGGATGGATCTACTGAGCTATTGTACAGGTTATACAGTAGGTTTTGCCCCTATAGTCAACCATATCCTTGTTCAGTGTTCTAAGGCCTACTCTGCCTTCTTCCTATTCCTGTTTGGTTGCTTTCTCCTCTAGACTGACAATATAAGGATAATATTGACAGATGCAAAACACTGTGATGGATTTCAAATGTTTGCACTACGTTTTTATAAAATCTACTAATCTCTTTTACCAATGTGGCCATTTTGGCTTATGCATGTGACACTCCTTACCTAATTTCTTAGTTAACAAATAGGCTAGTAAATATATCAATAAACATCTTGTCATAAAACCTCTAGATGATCACAGAGCCTCAGAAGTATGGATTAAATTTCTCA
>NC_056738.1:318389340-318481840 GCF_019279795.1 Protopterus annectens
TGTAAGTTGGGTGCTGCCATTGAATCCCCAAATGATGTTAACATACTACAAATAGGTCTCACAACAACAAATGACTGGTGTCAAAGTCATAGCCTTAAGTTAAACACAAAAAAATGGATTATCATACCATTCAGCAAACACATGGCCCCCACTGTTTACCACATCAATGGCATCCCCCTAAGCACACAACTTGTGGTGAGAGACCTGGGAATACAGGTTATCGACAATCTCACATTCAACCATCATGTAGCGGCAGTGGTCAGAAAAGTCTTTCGCTTGGTTTATCTCATATGTAAAGGGATTGCATTCAGAAAAAAAAGATGTTATTTCCTCTCTATACTCCTCCCTTATTAGGCCAATAATTGAGTACAATGCCCCATTTGGTATGTACCTCTCTAAACCACTGCACCAACTGGAAAGGCCACAGAAATACTTCACAAAGAGAATCCATGGCCACCAACACCTGTCCTATGTGGACAAGCTCAAATCACTATCACTCTACTCAGTACTGTACAGTTTGCTCAGAGGTGATCTGTGTCTCGGTAAGGCAATCTCAGACCTTGCTCTTCTAGAGATGCTCCATATCTGTAAGTCTAAATCCTTGCACATTACCCGATCAAAAGGTCTAAATCTAATATGTGACATTAAGAAAACCTGCTGGAAAGTCAGGTTTGTCTCCCAGAGGCTGCCCCATCTCTGGAATAGACTCCCCATACACGTCAAACAAAGTATGTTACTGACCGTCTCCAAGTGCAACTTTGATGAGTGGATGGGAAACCACAAATTTGTCCTGGGGTTCCACCTGTGCACCTCATTGACAGGGGCAACAGGTGCTGATTGAGGTTTCTTTTTTAGGGATAAACTCTTGGCTAGGCTTGTATGGACCCCAGGGCCATTAACCTTGTAGTCTCCTGTGATCCTATGATCCTATCTTCTGTAGGTTCGATGTTAATGGTTTTGGTAGTCTGAATGTTCAATATGTTTAGTGCTGGTGTTTTCTTTTCAACATTTAAACATTTCAGTCATTCATACTTTAATATATATATATATATATATATATATATATATATATATATATATATATATAGTGTGTGTGTGTGTGTGTGTGTGTAGCTTGGGGGTTAGGTGCAGAGAGGCTTAACTCTGCAAAAAATGTTTTTGTGTGTTTTATCCCTTGGGAGTGTCCCTTGTTTGAATTACAGCCTCTCAATGATCTTTGCATGCCATGTACAGGAGGCAGAATTATTCACAACAAATCCAGATCTGAGTTAAGTTTTGGATTTTGATAGTTAAGTGTTTCATTCTTCTTTTCCGTTACAGTCCACATCTTGTTTTTTTGGGGGAACCTGAGGTGCAGAATAATACAGCAGAGTAGGGGCATACATGAGAATTCTGGAACAGCACAATTTATTTCAGGACCTAAACTAGGGCAAGGAAAGGGGGTAGTTTCCTCAGGTGCTACCTTTTAGGGTACGAGATAAGCAGTGCTTAAGAACTGCTGATCTTGCATGAGTGCCATACCAGGATTCGTTTAAGCAGCTGTGGGTGGTATTGTGGCTATGTAAATGTAGTTTATTTATTATCGATGAGCTTGTATAAGCTGTTTGCTGCATTTTATGAACAATAACTATTTTTGACAGAAGCATTTGCATTTACTTCAAGGATGGAAAGCACCGAGTTACCTTTGTTTGCATCCTAAGGAGCTATGACACATCATAACTGCCACTTTTTTTGACAAATTCACTGTGGTTAGCAGATAACATCATGGATATATAACAGTTGCTGTTAGGCTTAGTCACACTTGCTTCACGCTCAACGAATGTTAGAACTTTGCTTTTGGTTTCTTTTCTGGACCTTGGTCATAGAGGTCTGTGTTTGCTTATTTACATTTCCATCTATCTATCTATCTATCTATCTATCTATCTATCTATCTATCTATCTATCTATCTATCTATCTATCTATCCATCTATTTTGGTCGTCATACTTGGAGAACCTTTTTTGTCCAAAGCTTACAACTTAAAGATTAAGGGCCACCAATATGGGTTATGCCTAGAGTACCAATTGATATATCTTACGTCTGTAATTTATTTCCTAAATAGTATTGCTACATGACTTCTTTTCACCTGTACTTGCACTGGACTTCCAATAGCAAGAAATGCTAGAGTATGTCATAAGAAGCATGCAGCTTGACATTGTATAAGAACTTCTTTCACATGCCCTAGCCCCACTTCTGACTTTAAGCTTATTGCAAGATTTCAGTGACTAGTGTGACGTGACAAAGTACAATCCTTTAATCTTCTGCCTATGAAGACAGAAGCAATCCTTCTCATGATACATATTGGACCAAGTACACTTTCTCTACTAGTTGAAATTTCCAATATATTGTGAGGAACTTAAAATGAATGAAACGGATAAATAGCATATTGTAATGGAAAGGATAAATAGCGCATTGTAAGATCTAATGAAAACAGTAATGATAAATCAAGTGTTAGACACCAGTAAAAAAGACACAGTAACTGACATTTGACCTTGGATTGCTTTATGCTTCACTCCCCACAAACTCTAAAGTGTAGAAGAAATAAACCACAAAACTGTAATGCATGATTATGACCTTCTCCTGGGGAAGCGATTGCAACAGCAATTATCAGTAGTTTAAGACAAACAATAATATCATAACGTTATTGTTTGAGGAGTAGTTGAAAGCAAATAAAATAAATTCTATATCCTTGTGACACCCTGCCTGCAAGTGCAAATTGGCTTAATGGATTAAGGTCTGTACACTCCCTCTTGCAGACACCAGATTACATCTTTACACGTGTAGCAGCACATGTAATGTATTCTATAGCACAAGAGGGAATAAAGCACAAATACTGACTGTTCAGAAAAGCACCTCACCTAGCATAAATTGACCTCATTTTTAAAAGGAGTGAATGGAATGCCTTAAGATATGGGACAGATGACATGTCCCAGGATTCTGAAGCTTTATTTGTGACTGTTATACAGAGGTAAACATATTAGCAGAATTCACAGACTGTACCTCCTTTTCCATTTGCAAATTCAGTTATGGGGACCTTCTGTCATCACACCTAATGAAGAGTGAATCTGCAGAGTAATGATCACAACTAACCTCTAAGACTTTTCTAATCAAACACAATCTTTTAAAAAGACTTGTCACATTTTTACATTCTGACTGTCACAGACAGCACGTCAGCTTTCTATAGGCTTTAGTATGCTATGTGCTAATAATTAGACCTTCAGACATACATAATTAAGTAAATAAAAATGAAATGTACACCACCACCAAACCTATAGTACAAAGTGAACATTTCTTATGTTCTTCTTTTCCCGGTTAGGGGTCACCACAGGGGAACTCTGGTCCACTAATGATTGGGAGTAGATTTTTATGGTGCTGAGGTGCCAGCTCGACACCCAACCTTCAACAAAGGCACACCCATTTATGCATGTCTTTCGAACACCACTCGACCATGGGGAGAACATGCAGACTCCACACAGAAGGCACTCCAGCCGAGAATCAAACAGATAAACCTCTTGCTGTGAGGTGACAATGCTACCACTGCACCACCATGGCATACAGAGTGAACATTTCTTATGTATATCCTTAAAACAGCAGTTTCATTCATAAGGTGGAAAGTGTCTTTCTGACAATTTCTGTCACTGGGAAAAAGTGATGTAGTTGGAGGAAAACATACTTCCCCTAAGCTGAGATACAGACAGAGTTCACAAGCTCTAAATGAGCAGTCTCCAGTTCTTTCATCACCTTCTAGGTTGTTGATTTCTCAAAGTAGAATGATTTTAAGCTTGCATACCATGTCTCTCAAACTCTCATGTCTTGAATCAGGGTCAACATCAAAAATAATCAATGACAAAGCCCCAGGATACATTTTAAATATTGTAATTTATTTCATTTACAAAATAGAAAGGAATAAGTGGAGCTGTATGAAGATACATTTTATGAAGAGTAAGGTATCTATAATTGCAATGTCTCATGTTATTTAATGCATTTCACTCTCACTGTTTTCTCATAAAATTAACAGATTCCAAAAGGAAAAGGAAAATTCAGAGACAAAATTGGAAAGAGGTGAGAAATGTGATCTGTGTTACCCTCTCCTTCTTTATTGCGCCCAGCATTACTGATTATTATAAAGCAGGTGTCTCTGGTATCACACGTCTTGTGTATTCAAGTGAGACACTGAGGCACGGGATGGGTTCAAGTCATTTATTATACATAAATACATCAGGAGCTGTAACTAGAACATATACTTTGAACTTCATATGCTTACGGACTGACTCATCACTTCTAACGCACTCGCATATGCATCTCCGTTCAAGCTAGCACTGACACTGGCTGTACAAAATGGCTCAGTAACTTATATGTACATGCTCTGACTACATTGGCTGACTAGGTACAATATACACACTGATCAAAATCAGGTACAAATGACTTGAAGGCCTTAAAGGCCAATTGAGGGCTGGTGACAAAAAAGTGTTTAGTCATCTAAACTCCTACAAAACATGTAAAATTCTGTGTGTAAGCCTCATTCACTGGACTAACTGCAACCTTCTTGACAAATTGCAGTAAACAACTGGCAAGGCAGAAACAACTAAATAAACACACACACACACACACACACACACACACACACACACACACACACACACACACACACACACACACACACACACACACACACCAATTTTAAGTATTACAATGGACAAAGTCCTCAGACAGCCACCAACAACACCGAAGGGACAAAGCATTTGTTAATACATTTCTTAACAGTTGCATCCTTAACTGCGCATCTGGCAGCAATACAACAATATGAGGCAAGCAGTTCCATCTCATACATTCTTGCTTGCTTTTCAGTACCACAGAAGAAGCTTTCAGTTTCACAAAGAACGTAGAATATCAAAAACATTTTTTAAAGGATGCTACCAACTAACTTGTTTTGTCAGGCACCTCAGTGAAGTGAGACATATACAAATGTAAATCTTCCAAGAAGTAAAAAGTGACAATTTTAAGTATTGCAAACCCCTAAGCTAACCCCCAACCAGATGGAATACCTGCAGAACATGACTTGCTATTGTGATATTGAGGGCCATACTTCTGAGTCCATAAATTATGAAAAATAAATAGCCAACCTAAATGAGGACAGAAAATGTTAAAACTTTCTGCTCTCCTTTCATTTTTTTTTAATTTTATTTATTTTTTTTGTAATAGGGAAATGCCTAGCACCCCCACACTTGTTCTGCTCATGTATAATAATGCCACAATCTCTATTGCTTGGTGTAAGGGTAATAAGTTTTGGAGATCTGGGACTTAGCATTTATAAACTTCCTTTTCACGCATTTATTATTTCTGTTGTAGGAGCTGTAGTTACTGGTTTCAGAATTTCAGAATATATACATATAAAGACAACTGACTCCAGTTATTAATTAACTCCTATATGGAAAGTTGGCATGAGTATGTCCAACTTAAAATAAGGTCCTAATTATCTTGACCTTATTTTAAGATGTATATTAATTTACCTGCCACCAATGCAGTGTAATACAGCTTTGTGCTTTCTTAACAAAGGCTTTACAGCAGAAGAAAGTAATTAGCTTTTGACCATAATACTTGGCTACAGTTAATTTATTTTATACTACAAATTAATTATGTGTCCCAAACCCCCACCAAAATTTCCTTTTATTACTTAGCTGAAACAAGTAGTCCATTTTCCACAAAACCAGACCATGAAACCAAGAGTCTTTCTTCATGTGCTAGTACCTCATGACATACATCCAAGCTGTCACTTGCTTGAAAAAGCAAGTGCCTGAATTACCACTAGCCTGATCTCCAGTTTCTGCATATCCCTCCCAACACCCAGTCCTATATACTACATTCTGTAGCAGAACCTAAGTTCTAAACCTAAAACTCCCACCCAGTTCCTAACCTATTTCTTTGCTCCCAGACCCTGAAGCTCCACTGTACTTCCCTAACCCTAAAGCTCCTGATTGCTGCCTAAATCTGAAATTATAACCCCCTTCTCTAAACTTAAATTCCTCAATTACTCCCTAACCTTAAAACTCCCCTTCCACTCCTTAAACCTAAATCATCTACACTTCTCCCTAAACCTAAAATCCCTGATCACTCCCTAATCCTAAAATTCCCTTCTTGCTCCCTAAGTATAAAACTCCAACCCTCTTCTCTAAATCTAAATTACCCAATCACTCTCTAACCCTAAAACTCCTTAATCATAAAGCCCCTTTCCAGCTTCTTAATCCTAAAACCCCTCTTGCTGTCTCCCCATAGCCGCTCGACTGAACTCATATTCGAGTTTGAGCATGAATAGCTGTATGGAATTAGCAAATTCCAAGGGCATAGTAGTGGAAAAATTAACAAAAGCGCATCAATGAATATAGTAAACACATCTCTACAGAAAATGTAATGCTCTACTGATCCACATTCAAACTGCAGGCACTGTTCTAAGTTGCATAGGGAAACAGTTGCTAATGTGGTTTTGATTGTAAACTGTTTTTTTAACATACGTAAGAGCAAAATATGTTTGTGGGACAAATTAAGTGTCCATGAGTAGCATGCCTCTATAGTCTGTAGGTTGGGAGTCTGAGACCCTTTACTGTAAAGGGCAGAAACTTTGTGGACCTCGGTCCTATTCTTCCCCATTAGTAACAGGGAATGTGATGTTGAAGAATAGCCCTTCTCTCTATTTCTCCCGAAAGATGGAACTGTTGTAGCTTTACCCAGGATGTTCTCATCCTTCAGGGCAACTGCTATACTAATTAAACCATTTAAATGTTTATAATACCGAATGTTCTTTAAACAGTACTTATACATAAAAAACTCGACTGGCATCCATTGGTCAACGTGTTACTCTTTCCTTTATTGTGCATGAAGAACAGGACTGCAGCCAACTTTTCATGATACAGATTTTTAATGGGGCAATGCAGGGAGGAGTAATATTGAACTGGCCTGGATATGGCACTGGAATGAATCAAGCAAGCACAGACCACTCTACAAGTTCTGCTCCAAGGATTTAACATGGTTGACTCATCCTTTTAGGAACAATGATGCAGCAAAACACTTAGGTCAATATTTATTTATTATATATATTTATTTGTTTGTATGTTTGTTAACTAAGTAAGTTGACTGGTTTGAGGACACTTCAACCATGATCCATGCACAGATGGTACATGCAATCGAAATCACATGCAGATATAATACTTTCAATCAAATACAGGATCTACAGAGAACTTAGAAGTTCAAGCAAAACATTATAAGAAGGTCACAGGAAAATGTACCATAACATGCAATAATTACAGAAAACTCAGTATTTAAAAATAAACAGTACCTACAGATTCTAAAATGGAAAATTCACTGCATGCTGTTGCGACAGATAAGGAGCTAGATTCAGAAAACTTTGCCCAATCATGCTAAGTGAACTTGCACAATGAGTGGGTGTGATTCAGAAAACCCAGGCACACAACATGGCTAGGCCAAGAAATGTGGTCAGCCATGTCATATATCAATGACTGTATAATGAAGTGCTGTATATGATAATGAGGCAAAACAAGATGTCAGAGCATTTCAGAAATGTCTAAATGTCATGCAGTAATGATGTGCTTGTTTTAGATTTGAACTCAGCCATATCCCTGTGCAAATATGTTTGAGATTGCACCACAGCCATTGTATATGTGTATCTAGTTGCTTTGCCATCCAGTGTCTCATGTCACTCCTGGAGGTACAGGGTCATCCAACCACACTTAATATTTCATGCCATCCACAACACTGACATTGTGGACTGGTACTGTGTGGACAGAGATTCAATGCTATAAATCATGGAAATTGTGATGATATGGGTAAGTGTCAGCATAGCCAGCTGGAGTTTTGTAAAGAATGATATGTCCTTTGAATATCAAACTGATTTTTACAAGATTATTGTGTTACAAATGTATTATAACTGTATGTCATTTGTACATCAAACTGATATGTACTGGTGCTTGTGCTGAAAATGTATTTGTGAGGTTTGCTTGTGTTAAAAATGCATTAACAGTGCACCCTACTGGAATGAAAAGAAATGTATATGTATTATTGTAACTAAATTAAATGTATATGTTTTAATAGAGGATACTGGCACAGTAGAGGTTAACCAGATAACTTACTTTAGGAAAAAAATGGGAAATGTAAATGAACTGTTAAACCATTAACAGGCACCCCACAGTGCTAAATAGGACTGGAGATGCTGGGTCTGGGAAAGAGCCTTTGTCCATTAGCTCACCGAAAAGAGGGGAGGCCCCAGGCACTGCCATAAACATTTGGATGTGTATAGTGGCCATCTGTGCTAAATCCCTGTTTCAGCTTCAAAGAAGAATACTGTGAGAACCTAGAGCCAGGTGACCAGATGAGGTCATTTTGCCAGCCCTCTTGGAAATTATATTTAAGATATTAAAAAGAGACTATTGAGTATTCTGTTTGGGAAGCCTGACTAGAAAGACCCTGACCCCCATCATCTTGCCTTGCAGTAGTAATTACCATAACTAGGGAAGAGTAATTATTTTAGATTCAGTCAGGAATATAGCAAAGCTTAGGTTAGAGAGTGCTTTTCTTTATTAGTATGAGTCTGTCCATCAATGTTAATTTCAATATTTTCTATGATTTGAACTCTGTGGTTTACTGTGAATATATATTCAGTATTTTCATGCTCTTTTATCATTTATTGTTAAATATATTTAAAACATTTATTGTGGCTGGTCCTTGTAGGAAGTATGTAACCTTTGAGAGTACTTATATTTATTTGGTGACATTGTCTAGGCCACTCCAGAAGGCCTAGCCATCTTGGTGAACAACTACTATTTGTATTACTATTAATATTGCACAGTATGACTGGACACTCATTGTTAAGTACCTTAGAGTAGCTGATTAGGGAGTGGCTGGTGGCAGTGATAACTACCTTGTAGTTTGGGCAGAAGGGAGCATAGCTAGTAAATCTGTGCCAGCCTTTCTCAAGTGTGTGTGTGTGTGTGTATGTGTGTGTGTGTATGTATGCGTGCAAATCAAATCAAATTTCTCAGGGTGTGTGTGTCAGCTATTTAGGGCAGGGGCATGAATCACTGGGTTTACAGAGAGGATTCTGGAAGACTTGGCTTGGACACTCGGCTGAGGACCTAACCATACAACAGTACCAGTGTGGCGTCATACTGTCAACCTGGAGGGAGACAGATATAGAGACATCTAAACCCTGGGCTGAGTGTATTCCCCATGTGTTCTTAAGGGAAATTTTGCTTGATGCAGAGAGGTCTGCATCTGGAAATACTGAGAGTATCCATTTGTATTCCAAGTGCAGGTCCCTCTCCAGTGTCAGTGGTGAGGATTCAGGCTCCTTGATTAGTGGCCCAGTGTGGGGACGACAAATATTGGTCACCATCACATATTGGTAGTGGTGGGCATCACAGGAAAGAGTTAACTTCATCTGCAACCCCATTGGAGTCATAGGGTAGTGATCTCAGTGGATACCAAGTTATATATGGCTTTATCTATGGGACTTTTCATTGACATACTTGGGACACAGTGGGGGCATCTCAGGCCCCTACCTCATGAATACTACATCAGGTCTTTGATACTATGCTTCAAGATGTGACGCAGCATATGTAGTTCTCATGTACTTCAGAGGAGGGAGCCAACACCATACAGGACCACTCTAATATAACCCATTTTTAAAGCACAGGGTATAATCTACAATGTGTGTACTGGCCTCCCAGGCAGTTTTCTTAACTCACACATATGGCACACATGTGACCTGTACCAACAGTTTGCAAGGGGTGACTTCCCTAAGGGGCATCTTGTTCAAGATGCCAGATTTGCTCTGGAACCCTGGCTCATGACAAACATCATAAATCCAGACAAATAGACTGACCATTGTTACAACCGTGTACTATCACCAGCCAGAAACAATACAGAGTACGTGTATTGGCTGCTGAAGGCACACTTTTGCTGTCTTGATTCATGTGATGGTACAAAGCAGTATAACCTGGCCAGGAGCACCAAAATATGGACCATGTATGTTATGTTTCACAATATTATGGTTAGAAAGCAGTTATAGAAGGGTGGCATCTTGTAGACCAGCAGTTCCCGGCACCACAGTCGGCAGAAGCTGAGACAGACAAAGAGTCAGACAAGACGCCTCTGGGTGGGGATGACCATGACAGATGGAGGCAAGCACAGTAGCCATGGCATTAGCAAAGAGGCTGCAGACTGCACATAAGTTTCCAACGTAGCAATATAAGAGTTATGTCTGAGCTATGCTTGTGCACACCCTACACACATATCAGCTGCACTTAAATATTCAGTGTGATGACTATGAATATCACTCTGAATTGTCTGTCGATGTTAGTATGTGTGATGTGGAAGAAAGACCTGCCAGGTTGCTTCTTTTCTCACTTGCCTGGTACTTTGGTTGGTGATGACTGTTCCTGGGGTCACTATGGGAATTAAAGCTAGAGACAAAGTCAAAACGAGGATATTTAATACATTAATGCTTTTGTCCCAAAAATGGTCTGGGACTTTTGCTGGCTTACCAGTTTGGTTCATTTTTCATTCACTATAGGAATTATATGTGAACTAACAGCATGTTATATATATATATATATATATATATATATATATATATATATATATACTAAACATCGAACATTCAGAACAGCAAATTTTTTCCTAGGGAAAGAATTTGCTGTTCCAAAACACATACACACAACACAAGCACACCAAACAAACAGCAATCCACACACATACACCTAAACTCTTACACCTAACCCTACACTATACTATATACACACCACTAACTATCTACTTACCTTAACCCAAACCCTAACCCTAAGGTCTGTCACTATCGCACACTCACCTCACCCGCGCCCCAACTCTAACTCTAACTCACCCACACTGCCCTAAACCTCACATCCACACAATAGCACACTTACCTGACCCACACCCTAACCCTAACTAACCTAACCCGCCCTAACCCTCATGTCCACACAATCGCACACATACCTATCCTGCACCCTAACCCTAACTAATCTAACCCACACTCAATCGCACACTTACCTGACCCCGACCCGTAACTTTCCACCAGAGCGCTGAAAATACCGAAGCAATAGAAACGGACAACTGAATTCTTTCCCTAGGAAAAAATTTGGTTTTCTGTTTCTTTAATATTTGCAGCGTTTGCTTAAAACGGGTCAATATTAGAACACTCAACATTTTAAATGTTCAGTGTTCTAATAAAGACCCTGTATATATCTATCTATCTATCTATATATATATATATATATATATATATATATATATATATATATATATATCTATATATATATATATATATATATATATATATATATATATATATATATATATATATATAGACACACACACACACACACACACACACACACACACACACACACACACACACACACACACACACACAAACACACAAGTATATGCACACAAACACATACACAACCAATCTGAGGTTTGCTGTTTACATGGAAGTGTCTTAATAAAACCTTTCTCACACCCCAGAAGTTATATACAGTGCTTAATAATTTACACCAGAATAGCTGGTGATGTCATGAGAGATAGGTACCTGAGCATATTTTATATCTGCTTTTGGCTAAGCAAAATTTTCAGGCTATGATGCAGTTTTGAATTATAGTACTATACCAGATGTGATTTACAAACAATTTGCACAGTGCTCAAGGCATATTTGCTTCATTCATACACACATGCAGGTAGGGCATTGGTAGATGAGCATCAAGCTCACACATGAAAGATTTATGATGTATATCGAGCACAGTTTAAATAGGATGATAATGTATGCAAATAAGTGACTAAGCAGAGATTTGCTGACTCATCATCACAAATGCAACTTGCTCCAAGTTAAATGAACAAGTATAAACTGGCAAAGTATACAGGAAAACATCAGCTTGAACAACAGAAATATGAAAAATTACTGCAAAGACTAAAGATAATGCTACAAAAAACAGACTATATAGGGACATGTGCTAATAAGTGACATTCCCTGGATAAGTCCACAGCAGCTCAAACTCCTGATAGGCATGACAATCAAATTATTTAACACTCCTGAGTGGACACCATCTGCCGCATATGCAAATGAGATCAAAGGTACATGTATTTAAGAGACTTAAGTACAGGGGCAAGCAGAACAAAGTAATGCATAGTACATAGTTATGATGTTGAGACCAATGCTAATCATGCATTACATTACAGTAAACTCTCAGTTAACTGACACCCATGGGGATTGGTAGATGCCAGATAACTGTAGCTTCTTGGTTGCTTGAGAGTTACTATTAAAAACAGGCCTGACAAATACTGCACCCTGCATTACAGTATTTGTTTGGTTTGCTTGTTCTCAGGTTGGAAATATATTCACTATGACTCATGTTCTCAGGTTGGGGAAAGAGAGAATTTATTCCTATCTTCCTTTTTAAAACTCTAAAACTCTAAGAACGTAAGGTATATTTCTGCAGGGGGAAAACAGAAAGTGCAATAGATGAAAATTGTACTGTATTTCTTCAATATTTTTTGTTGGTTGCTTGAAACTGATGATTGCTTGAGTTCCTTTTAACTGAGTGTGTACTGTATCTGTGAACATTGCACAGGATTCCACAGCAGCATAATCAGAAATGCATACCTGATGTCAGTTGTCATTGCAATGGCAGAATATACATACACAATCTGTGGCACTGGCCACACAACATTCATAACTGTTCCATGAATGTAATTACATCAAACTGCAAACTAAAGGAAAAAATCAGGACACACAATGCTGACTTCAATAGAAATGCAACAAAAATCATGTTTATAGGGTACATGTCCACCATGTACCCCCATATACTCCATCTCTAAATAGGCTAGTTCTGTGGTCACACAACTTTGGGGATAGAAGAAAACTTAAACATTTCTGGGATCACGCTATTAACCCAGGTTATTCTTTGAATCTAACTGACTTTTTCTAGTACCTCTGTTGAAAAAACTTATGTACCACACACACACACACACACACACACACACACACACACACACACACACACACACACACACACACACACATACATGCACACACAAGATTGAGAAGGCCAAATCTCATCATTAGTGTGTGTGCAATGTGCTATACAGTGTTCTATGTGTTTTCTTTGGGGAGTTCTGCTGGGTGTTTCACTTGGTATTTTATGAGGTGTCCCCCTGGAGTATTCTGTGTGTTCTACCCTGAGGTGTTCTGTGGGGTATCCCCTGGGATGTTCTATGGGGTGTTTTATCTCGCTATCTCACACTGCAAAATTTCCTCACTGGCTTTAGGACTCCTAAGTCTGGATTCTTTATTTCAGCCATGGCAGATGACAAACTTTGAGGTGTTATATTGTGTGGTGTCCTACATTAGGAGTGAGGTATGGCTGTACCACTTGGGCAGCCACATTATGGGGCGGTGGCATGGCTCGTGGCCACAAATTCAGACAATATACCATGGCTTCCTCCGGCATATACATCTGCATGTGCTACATCTGCCTGTGATACAGCCCAATCACATCTGCCCTGTCTGTGTCCTGAAGATCTTACGTTGCATGTCTGTATCTTGGGGTGCAGCTAACTGAAGTTATGTGGGCAACAACAGGCATAATGAAGCTTTTAGTTTTACAATGATAATGCTCTGCACCTTTGTGCATGTTGTCAATCATTGTGTTCATTTCCTAGATGGCATATATCAGTGGCAATTCCAGGAATTTCCAGGAGGAGTCACAGTCTGCACAGTAAATCATGAAAGGGATGAGCTGCTATGTCAGCTGAATTGAAAAGATGGCTAATTTTTGGGATTGAGATGAGGAGACGTATATTAGCACATTTAGTCACAAAAATTTGCTGTTTCAACATCTTGCACCATTATGAACTTTGTTTTACCCAACATAGATTCATCTGACAACTGGTAAAAGATATACCCCCGGATTCACGAATCCTCAATGTAAGACTAAATAAGTCTTACTCGGAAACTGCAGTTGTACGGTATGACGTCAGCATGCCATGCATATTCATGAGGGCATGCTGACTTCACTCCAAGTCTAACACGAACCGTGCAGGAAGGCAGTCCAAAGGTCCACATCCCCGCAAGTGTCTGAATTGTGAAATGTCAACACACATGAGCGAGTCCGCTCAAATGTCTATGTACCCAACACTACACTCCCTGACATTGTAAACCCCCAGTACAGTTATAAAAAGTAAAACTTAAATTTTTTTTTCTAATTCCCGATATAGCTGCCCGTATTTGCACGTGTTTGTGCGGGTGTGCCCATTGCTTAGCTGCAGTTAGCAATCGCGACATTGAAGAATATATAATAAGGAATGTTTATACAAATTAAGCCAAATAGCAATAGCGTAGTGGTAGAGACTTTGCACAAAGAAGAGGCATTCATGGTTCGAGTCCCACCACTCCCCTTTCTATTTTATGTTTTAAATTAGTATATGAAATTATTCCTGACATATATGATTAAAATTTTATTAGAAAGCATTGAAATGGATGTATCAGTGAACAAAATGTACATTTATAAAGGATCCTGACATATAATTGCCCGCAGTTAAGCAACGCTTTACCCAGCGCAATATAGTTGCCTGTAGTTAAGCAGTGCTTTACCCAGCGCAATATAGTTGCCCATAGCTAAATAGCACTTTACCCAGTGCAATATAGTTGCCCATAGCTAAATAGCACTTTACCCAGCGCAATATAGTTGTCCATAGCTAAACAGCACTTTACCCAGCGCAATCGGTTTGCGTAGAGGTATGCACCACGCCAACCAGCGCACAGTCGGGCAACATGGAGCAATGTAGAGCAAAGTTGCCTAAACACAGCCACACCCCCTAGCCTGTCTGGACAAGTAGTAAAATAAAAAGCAATGGCAAGGTTCGAACCCAGGACACTGTACACCATAATCAACACACTGAACCACTAAGCCATGACAGATTAGGATAAACAACAACTGTTAACATACATATACTTATAAATGGTAGATTAACCATTGCTAAGCAGGTCTGCAGTCAGCCGAGATTTTTCAAAAACAGCCAATCACAAAAAAGTGTGGGAAATGCGGCATATTTAAGCCCCATAGGTGGGAATACTCACCAAAACTGATTGTAGCTCCCATCTGCAGTTAAAATGGCTGGTGCTGGAGAGGGTACTCGCTTTCGAGAGCACTGCTGGGGATCAAGGAGTCAAAATACATGGTTTGGCTCCTTGTCCACCATCATGAGTCAAGACTCCTGCAGGGCCAGTTCCAAGGGACAGAGTACAAAGCAGAGGCTTGGAACCGGTTAGCTCATGATTTCACCAGTGCCACAGGCGTTCTTCGGACTGGTGAGCAGGTCCGTCATCACCATGCAGACCTGAAGAGACAGAAGCAGGACAAACTGAACCAATGGATACAGGAGGCCTGTGACATGCAAGATGCCCCACTACTGAGTAGGTAGCCATGGAATGCAGTATGTAAGACATGCTAATTTAGACTATATAATGGATAGGTATGTCTCAATATCCCTTCATTTACTTCACAGCTGCAGGTGTCCATGCTGCGAATCAGCAAGCCTATGCAGATAGGCTGCTAAGGCTGCGCCACCAGGCAAGTTAGTAATTATTCTGCATGTATTGTTATATAAAATAGGTGAGACAGCCTGAAAGAAAGTGTTGTAGCCCAATAATACAGCCATAAAATGCCCTGAATAATTCCTCTGCATGTACTGTTATATAAAATAAGTCAGAGAGCCAGAAAAAGAGTGTAGTAACCCATTAAGAAAGGTAAAATATGTCCGGAATAATATCTCTGCATGTACTGTCATATAAAATAAGTGAGTGAGCCTGAAAAAGAGTGTTCTAACCTATTAATAAAGGTATAATATGTCTTGAATATGTCTTCCATATGCACTGTAATATAAAATAATGGAGAGAGCCTGTGGAAAAGTGTGTAATGTAATTAATAAAGGTATAATACTTGGAGTGTGTCTGTGTCACTTACTTTGAAATGTTGTTGTACCCTTGCATTATACAAATAGTAATGTTGTAATAAGTGCTGTCAACCCACAGTTGGGCAGTCCCATATAAAGTGGTTGATGGAAGAGCCAGTAGCTGTGAAGCATATATATACAGTCCTCAACAGTCAGTTAATGGCTGGCATGCATAAGTAAATCTGGCACACGAGTAGCTTGTTAATGTGTTCCCCAGAAATGAGTGTGCTACATGAAATGTAGGGTTCTATAGAAATTTAACTGAAAATGTCACGTGAACACATCCAGATATGTAGATATAGAAATATAAATAAAATAAATAACTATGTAGCAGTAACATCTGCATCTTGGACAGTTAGTATGTCAGATATAGGTCAGGTATATAATGAACTAGCCAAACCCATTACACAATCTAATGCATGTTGCCAAGTGTAATAATACATGTAGGGGATATACACCTTCAGTCAATAGGAATGTAGTGTAGACTAAAAGTACTTATAAGATGTTAATTGAGGTTTCTTTCTGCACCCTACTGTATGTACATAAACAATGCAATTCCACACCTCAATGGGTATGTCTAATTTCAAATCATTTTTTGGGACATATGTCCTATTGTTCTATAAATATCTGCATTTACCTTGATGCATGTGCCCTGTTCAAACACCACAATCTTGGTGGCCTGTTGCCATCAATCATCCCTGCATGCTGTTGAAATGTCCACTGTCATTCAATATATGCATGTGTTATGCTTGCTGTTTAACTGTTGGAACCTTGGTGTGTTGGGGTAATGGGAATATTACTGCATGCTGTTACAGATAATTTGGAATGCTGTTGTTTATGTTGTAATTAAACACACCTAATCACAGAACGTATGGGAAGGCCAGTCCCAGCGGATCCACCTGTCCCTCCTCAGCTGGTGATTGCACCTGACACCAGCAGGTCCGCTGCCCAGCCCGGGCTCTCCTCCTCCATTTGTCCTGTGCCACCTTTGGGTGGAAGTGCTGCAGGGGATGGGGCTCATCCCCCTGTGCAAGCGTGGGCGGAGAAGGGCCACCTGTCACCCTCTGAAGGGTCCGGGCTGTAGTGCGTAGGGAGATCCAGCATTCAGTTGCTGATCCCCTATGCCAGCTTGAGGCGAGAGTGGCATGACTCATGGGTGAGCCTGCCCCTCCTACGCAGCCCCCAGCACAGCCACCTGTGAAGGTTCAGTGGTGACTGCCCATGGGTGGGGATCTCAGTTCCACTGTTACCATCTGTGGGCTCATGGGCTTGCGATTTCCAAACATCCGTCCCCGTCAATTGTGTTCACCCACCCCATGTGTCATACTCTGCCCTGTATGCGTCTTGTTTGTCTTGTCTGTTTACCTCCCCAACCTACCTCCCCAAATATACCTACTTCCTCTACCTCACTTTCCACTCTCACCTGAAAAAAAAAGGGCAATCTGTTCCCACAAAAAAATTATGCCCCATACATAGCTGCCCATTTTGCACACATGTCCACTGGACATGTAAACTGATAATTATAATTGGCAGTACAACATACTTTGTTGTCCTCACCCCTCTCTCAGGGGTGGAAGGTTTCAAATTTCACTCCAAATTTATTGTATATGCACAGCTGTTGCTGGTAAAGAAATGGGCAGCTATGGACCTTCCCTACACCCATCCTGCACATCCCGAGCTTGTTTCCCTACTGTCTTTCCCTCTTTATGCCCCCTTTTTCACCACTTTCCTATCTTCCCAGTTTCTTTTCTTTCAAAGAAGTTAGCGTGGGGGTTAGCGGGAGTAAGCACTTTTAAGCAGTAGTTAGTGGGTTTAAACGAGTGTGTGCATGTGTGCACTTAGCTAAGCATTGCTAAGCATCGCACAAACCCGCTTACAACTGCTTAAAAGTGCCTTAGTCACTCTGCATGGCAGGGCCCTTGTTCTGCTGAGCAGCAAAATAAAACTGTCAGTCTCGAACCCCAGACCTTGGACACACTAGACTACATGAAGTACCACTAGGCCACAATCAATATACAACAAGTTGGTGCTGTAATAAATATATCATGCATTACAATGAGTGAATGTAAAGGGAAAATAGGAATGTCATAACACAAATATTGTTCTGTGGATCTTTACCAGCAGTTGTTGTGGAATTGCATGACATGACTGTGAAAAGAGAACCAGCCATTCTAGCAGAAAATAATGTTACAGTAGCACTTTACAAACCCCACACAGTATCAGAGCAGGATAAACACTGGCATATTTGAATAGGGCAGAGGCCATACTTGCCAACTGTGACTGCTTTTCAGGGATATCCCTGATTCCTAAACAAATGTTAGCTTTGTCCCTCAGAATCCCTCTGAAAAGTACTGACGGTAGGCCGAAGAGTGGGGATTTACACTTAATGAATAATGTCAGTAAGTAATAGTACACACTGTGTGCACGTCAGAAAAGGTGTATTAATACATATGCTCTGATTCTCTCACAGTCTCAACTTAATGTCTGTAATATATTACAGGTATACCCCACTTATATGTACCTTTCCCTGAGGCTGTTCAAATATATACCTGAGTGTATCAGAGGCCTGGCAGAGGCAGAAACTCACAGGCATTTCAGCTTGTCTGCTGTTACACACTCTGCAAATAGCTTTGGAACGAGTCCCACAAGCATACCCTTATGTAGGAGTACAACACAGAAATATCAAAGGATATGTACTGTACTGCCATGTACTGTTAGCAACCAACTGTGACAATGCCATTGTTCCAGTGCAGAAAAGACCAGTGTGGTGCACAGACAAAGAATAATAGGCTAACCTCTGGCTATCATCTGGATATGTCCACAAGTGGGAGCTATGCAGACAGACTACTTGCCTTGTTAGACTAACAGGTACACAGCAACCCTGTATGTTCAGCAAGATAAACATCACACAAGAATATATAATGCTCTCTGTACTTCTGCACCCCTACCCAAAAGAACAATATACCTATGTATTCAGGCTCTACCAAGGATGTAGGTAGGCATACTCAGTACTGAAATGTGTCCAGTTGTCTTGAGCAGCCCGTGCTAATGTCAACACAAATAAACAACAAACTGTTCAGAAGTGAGGTAATTAATATTTACAGTATAGTAGTTCACAAACAGTTCATGTGCCAGAGGAATACATTGCAATAACTACTTTTGCATGGCAGTTAACTGTCTAATTAGAAAAGAAAGTACATAGTCCCATGTATGTTGTGTAAGCATGTGGAGGGGTTAGTAAAATTCTACACTGACAAGTGTGTACTAGAAGCAGCAACATTCAGGTTTGAGTACAACAAGCAAATCACTGGCTACAACCCTAGCTTCAGAGATAAGAAGTATACCAACCTTCTGACTGACACAACGGTGTCCACAGCAAACAAGCATGGGCCCCACTTTGTAAAGCTGAAAGGGCTACGCCTACCTAACTTAGCATTTTATAGCAGTGGGCTGCTATGACAGTGAGTAGTGCAATTACCACACAGCAGGCTGCATGCGATTAGTAAATGGTGGGCACCAATTGGTGCAGAGGCCATCACATGCACATGAGCAGATACCTAGAAAAGCAGGCTGTATTTGTTGTCTACACTTGCAATAATCTCATTGCAGCAAGAGAGCAAGAGAGCGCGAGAGAGAGAGAGAGAGAGAGTGAGAGAGTGAGAGACAGAGAGAGAGAGACAGAGAGACAGACAGAGAGAGAGAGACACAGACAGAGACACAGACAGAGACAGAGAGAAACACAGAAAAAGAAAGAGCAACAGACAGAGAAAAGAAAAAAAAAATTCCTTTAAAAACAAACGGAACACAGCAATACAAACGAAAGGTATGTAACACATATGTATTTGCTGGCATATAGTAGATGTTTATGAAGAGTACTCTACATACTGTGAATCATCCATATGTGGCAGCAGTACGTATCTCTATGTATCTGTACATGTGCATAGGGCAAGGGACATACTGCAACTGTTTGTGAAGGGTGTACATATATATGTTGTTGAAGGTTGTTATGTGCATATTTCTATGTAGGTTGTAGTGTGTGGAAAAGAAAATAGCATGCAGTGCTGGTATATGACATGTGGTGGTTAAACGCTGTGGGTATGCTCTGTCAGTTTTACAGTGTTGTAGCCAGTGAGGCCTGCTAAAGCTACATGGGCTGAGGACACCTTCAATGCAGTCTGCACAATACTGTGCAATATTATTACATAACTGTATATTTCACAACTGTTGCATAAGTGATATTCCCACCATGAATAGTGGACTGTATATGTGCCTATATGTACATCTATATGTACAGCAATGGATGTTTATACGTATGTGTGTATGTATATATATATATATATATATATATATATATATATATATATATGTAGATATATGTAGATATATAGAGATATATAGATATATAGATATATAGATATATAGACATATATATATATAGATATATATATATATAGATATGTAGAGATATATATAGATAGAGGGAGAGAGACATGGGGCATACTTACTGCGACAGGTGCCTGGCGACCAAGGTATGGACTGAAGCTCAGTGTTGACACTGCAGTGCCATCCATTCTTGCCAGAGCACTGTACCCATTAACTACCACATAGGTGGTAGTCTACCTAACACCGAAGGTGTGATAAGGGAACATGGGACACAGGTGGACAGTAGCCTCCCCTTTGATAATCACAGTGCCACACTGGTCATGTACTCTGTCTACGTGGTGCATGTCATCACAAAAGGTGTGTCAACTAGGGAAATATAGGTCACTGTTCCCCTCTACTTATCACACTTAAAACCCATTAGAGAGTACAGTGCCAACTACAGCAACTGGAAAGGCCACAGACATACCTCACAAAGAGTAATATCGGCCTCAAACAGATACCCTATGCAGACCGACTCACAAAACCACAGCTACACTGTGTTGCATAGCACCTACCCAGAGGTGACCTCTGCCTAACATACTGAGCTATGTCACACCCATAGCTGTTGGACATCCTCCACATAAACATATTACAATCCCTCCCAGATACACGATCTAGGGCCCTACACCTTGTCAGCTCACTAAACAGCACATGCTGGATGGATAGAATCCTAACTCAGAGACATGCCATACTCTGGAACAAACCACCTATCAATAGCAAACAAAGCTCCTCATTAGCAGTTGTCATAAATACTCCTGATGATTATTTGGGAGAAAGGAAATACACCCCAGGAATCACCTCTGTGGCTCTGGTTGACAGGGGCAAGTGAAATTAAATTACATGTGCGTCAAAGGCCAGGGTAGCATATGGCTAGGCTGCTGTAGGCCCTAGGGCCAATAGCGTACTACCTACCCATGACACGAAGCACACACACATGTACTTAGTGCAATAATTGCTATGTGAGGTTGACTGATTGTGGTGGTGAATGTGTAAAGGCCAGGGTAACATATGGCTAGGCTGCTGTAGGCCCTAGGGCCAATAGCGTATTACCTACCCATGACACAAAGCACACACACATGTACTTAGTGCAATAATTGCTATGTGAGGTTGACTGAGTGTGATGGTGAATGTGTTGGTGAATGTGTGCAAGGTCTGTAAAGGTGTGATAGCTTAGTGTGAAATTGTTTCTGTCATGGTAGTTTGTGTCCTAGCTGTGATCCCAGCAAAAGATGTGTATGCTATTGCTAGGCAGAAAAAGTAGTATGGCATACGGTGTAACGTAGTCCCTTGTTGTCGACTGTGGTGTCCCATTGTAGGCTAAAGCAATACAAGTATGCTTAGTGACTAGTACTGCTGGTGAATCCAACTCCCATATGAACTGTAGTACTACCTGAAGCTGTAGGCCTAAACAGTACAGTATGGTGTATGTTCACATTGCTTGGAAACACTGTTTTGTGTCTTCCCTGTAGTCCTCACAGATTACATACCTCAGGCATAAGGTTTTGTAAGTAGTGACACACAGTACTGTATAGTACACAGGTAAAGCTCATCTGGGTTGGCATACATTTGTGTGTTGTATGTATGTTTGATGTGTGTGTAATTATGCCTGTACCATGCCCTCAATCATATCTGTGTTACAGGGTATGCGTGTGTATCTAGCAACATGTATAGTCTAGTACAGCAGTATGCCACCTATATCAACAACTGTGCACATATGTTAGGCAGGGGTTTGGCATCAAAGACTACTGTGGTATACTAGTAATACTGTAACTGTACTTTACATTCATTGCAATGGATGACATCTTTCTTCATCCATTAGCTTGATATATACCTCCTGTGGCTAGGTGGTGCATTGTGTCACATACAGTGTGCCATGTACTGTCGTATAGTCTTACATACTGGTTTCACTTTGTTGCTGTGCAGAACATGGTTTAATATATAGAATGTGTCAGGCACTGTCAGGCAGTTGTGGGCTGAGCACTGATATGTGGTATTAAAAGTATCTACTGACAGCCAATAGGTTGCTATATATGGCATTTCATTGATGTCTGTAATTTAGAATGTTAAGTGAGCCACATGACTTGCTCACAATTATTGTTTTATTGTCTTCCAGGGACATGTCTCACAATCGCAAACCTGCGTATTCCCCTGAAGAGGAGGAAATAATCCTAGACGCCCTACTACAACATCACACCCTGCTGTTCTCCAGAACCAGCCAGGTCCAGCATGGGCACACTGCACTATGGCAAAATGTCCATCGGGTGAATGACGTAGGCATGCATAACTGGACTTATGAGCAGGTATGCCATCACTGCCGTGATTTCATTAGACATGTCCGGTAGCATGCCTCAGATGTCCACAGACAACAGCTTGCCACAGGTGGTGGTGCAGCATCACACCTGCCCCTCACCAGAGTGGAAGAGCTGCTCCTCAGCGTGGTGGCTCCTGGCCAATTACTACAACAGACATGTGTCATCGTGGAGGCTGGAGTCACACAGCAAGTTGATTCAGAGCATGCAGGTAACATGGCATATCTGTAGACTACTGTTAGCTCGATTGTTAGAACATGCATATGTCAGATGTGTACTGTGTATTTAGAAGATGTGGAGCCTGGTGTTGTGCAATACTGATAATTTGGAACATAATCTGTATGCCTGTGACTGTCACCTGTTGTACTACTGTAAAATTGCAAACTCACAGCAGCAATGCCATAGTTGTTGACACTGACAAACTGTCTCATATCTTTGTATGTCCCTCTGGTGTGACAGCAAGACAGCAGACCCATGCTGGTGAGTGTTCTACATTTAATATAGCAAATAACATGTCCATGTCATAGGAGAGTTGTAGGCCATATACACATGTAAAACACCTACACATAATGCATGCTATGCATGTTTTCTGTGGGACTATGCACATCCCAGTAACATGAGTAGCTGCCTCAAACACATGCAATACACAGAGCATCCCAACCAATTGTGGTATACTGTAGTGGACATTGTATGGGCCAAGTCAATACACATGCACACAACATACACCACTTTGTCATACGCAGTAAGTGTTAATATGATACACATGGCATATTTAGACACCTGCTGTAAGGTCAGACTCCAGTATCCCAAATGTCATCCTTACAGCACACATACTATACCTGAGGGGTAGAGGCCAATTATGGGGTGGTGCAACACTCTTCAACACACAACACATTCATGTTAGGCAATGCTCCCTAGTGAACACCTTACATACCCATGTAACAACTGCCTGTGAAATAGTTAATGTAGCCAAAGTGGTGCAGGTCAGGTACAGCAAGATAGTTGCCAGTATGGCACACATTAGTGGCCTTGAGTGACCACATGATGCTGCCTGATGATGGCTCATGGTACTACACTACATACAGTTACAGTAACTACAGTACTACACATAGCATTCATTGCTATACACCTGACAGTTGTGTGCATCCGGCCATGGTATGTATACCTATGAGTGATGGTGCACAGGACATTGTAAAGCATTTAATACTTGCACAGCAATGTTGTGTCCATGTACACATTGTGTTCCAGGGTGAGGCCAATCATTGAACAACACAGATGCATCGAAGTCATGTATACTGTTATTAACAAGGACTCTCTACACTCGCACTGCATGCTGTTGAGCAACACACATCCTGCATGTTGACACGTGTGATAGGACTGTTTGGCTTGTGATACTGTACTCCACCATCAACCACTAACGAGTATGTTCTGGATTGCTGTTGGTGTGTGTGTGTGTGTGTGTGTGTGTGTGTGTGTGTGTCTGAATAGTGTATTTGTGTGCATGTGTGCATGTGTGCATGTGTGCATGTGTTCATGTGTTCATGTGTGCATGTGTGCATGTGTGCATGTGTTCATGTGTTCATGTATGCATGTGTGCTAACATCATGTACAGATTGTAAAGTGTGTTTCCTGTCTTCCTCTCACAGGTGCTGAGGTTTTGTTGGTTGAGTGCAGCAGGGAACCTGAAGTCACTGCCACAAATAGTGGAAATGATGATACATGTGTTGTGGTACAGGCAGGCTTGACAGAGTCTATCATTGGTCCGCCAATTGACAATACGCAGCTTTCCACCCCATCTATGTGCACATTCATACTGCCAATACATCCCTCATTACCAATGGCCTTAGCTGAGGGACAGCATACAGTAGGCATTAACCAGGATAGTGTGGTATCTATGGCACATACATTCCCTAACAGCAGCCATACCCAGACTCCTGGAATGGTACCACATAGACAGATGTCCAGGGGTCTCGTGGGAGCACTGCTGGTCGTAATGCCCCTGACAGATGTTCCCCCACAGGTCTTACAACCTCAGGTATGTTCCGGGCTGTAATGCAGGCACAGGCACATATGGAACAGTACACCAGACAGGGACTAAGGGTGCAGAGGGCCCATAACACCGCTATCAATGGCAGTATCCATGACCTTGCCGGTGCCATCCATAATTACACCGAGGTCATTGATAGACATTAGGGGGAGACACTAGATGTCCTCCGCAATGTCATGTCCATGTGCCAGGACAGTGCAGGATGGCTGACACATCGACGTGGACATATGCCAGCAACATCATCAGCTGGCAGTCATTGCGGACGACACACAAGTCACAGCCACTCCCGTAGTGGCAGTACCAGCCCCAGCAATGTTGGGGCTGGGCTGCCAATAGACCATCCTAGAAGACCATGTGCACATGGCTCTGGCCAGTCTCAGCAGGGACATGGGTCCAGTCGACATCCCTTTGCCTCTGATGATAGTTCCCAGTCTGGCTTAGTACCCAATACTGTCCGTGGCACCCCTGCCAGGCACAGGTACTGTGTCCGTGGCCAGAGACAGGGATCTGTACAGCCTGGCAGGTACAGTCTGTGGCTGTCCTACAACCTCCTGTATTTGGCAGCCACATGGTGGAACTGTGTGCATGCAGACATACACACATAAACCAAACACCTAGGGCTAACACATACACACACACATTACATCAACATTGACCCATGCTGTACTGTTGTCCCTCACACACACACACACACACACACACACACACACACACACACACACACACACACACACACACACACACACACATACATGTCGATTGGATGGGTCATTGTCGGGATCTGGCAAACCAACAACACACCCTGCTCATATGATGAAACTGTGCCACCTTCTGTCATCTGTAACAGTGCTGCAGGAACAGGCTAACATGGTGCTGATGCACAGGGTGACTTAATAGCAGTGTAGCAATGTTAGCATGTTGTCAACAGTAAAGTGTAATGATATCCTTGTAGGTATATCTGAGCAGGCATGATGCATTAATGCTATGATTATCAATGTAGTATTGCTTACACCAGTGTTAATTCCAAAAATGTATTGTCCGCCCATGTGCCACTTGGCTGATGTGTGTAGTTCTGGCAGCATGTGTTGGTGAGTGGACAGTACGTGTGCGATGTGTGCAGTACAGATTTGCAGGTGTACATTTGTGAACATGGTGGAGGTGCACTGCCTGCATGTACGTGCATAGTGGACACATGGGAAGGGTGACATGCCCTGTATTACACAATGTTAACACTTCATAGTTTCTATTGGTGGCCAGTATGCATTTTACTACACATATGTTTCAACTTGGGTACACATATGTGTATGACATGGTTTGACACTATGCTGTGGGTGATACTGTTAATATCGGTCATTGGTTTGCATTCTGGTAGTATACACAACCTCAACAGCCTGACTATAACCAATCGTTAGATGATGTCTTGACAACTGACACACAGATGTAGGATACACAGTAGCATTTGGATCCTTCCGGTACTATACTATACCAGTAACCAGTGGTATTGACTGCCACCCATTCCTGGGACCACTCCTGTTTGGCATGTAGCCCTCTTAGGTACAAGCAAACACACTAGGGATATGTCCATCCACATCTAGTAATGCATACAGTGGCCTACAATGCATTCTCCGGATGAGACACTTATCCTCCACAAGGGTATCATACAGAAAGATACCTGTTGACCAACCCATGCTGTAAAGCTATAAGCCAACTATAGCATAGTCATCCACATTTACTAAACATAGTATCCCGACAGTACCACATAGGTAGTAGCCCACAACATGTAGAAGGGGTACAGATGTGTACATACAGCCACATGTTGTGTCATCTGTCCTTTGGTATTCACATTTCCAAAGGTATTCTGAAGTCCCTCGGTGTATCACTTAAGCAATAAGGGGTCTGTATGCATATCCATGAAGTTCTTGTACACCTATAATGAATGTCCATTATTGACAGATTTTGTTGTGGTTGAACTTGTCTGAAATATACCCCAGGCATGAACCCTCACTCACACTGTTCTATAGAAACTGTCATGGGTGTGTGTGACACAGATGACCTAGGCCACAGATCACTACAGTGGCTGGCCTTGTCACAAACATACATATGTGACCTAAGGTCTGAGAAAAAGCAGCACAATCTGTCAAAGGTAACAGATGTATTCACGTAGAAAGCAGGCTTCACACCTATGAACTAATTGAGGTCACATGTGCATATATGTATTTGCCACGCAGATACCTGAAGTGTGCAATGCACATACTGTTGTTTTACTGATATGTCATACAGTAGTAAAAGCAAAACCCACAGCACATTGACCAACAGTGTCTCACACACACACAGCAATTGCAGGATTCAAAACCCTGTTTAACTATGTTATGATACTAGAGAGATACGCATTAACACGACACACTATATGATTTACTGGGAGTTTTTACTTCCACTGCTGTATTTGTGGGATGCTGACATCATCAGACTTGCCAAAGAGGAATTTACCTCTTTTAATATGTTTTCCTAGTCTCCAAAAAGAGGACTCCTTTCAAAGGAAATCACACACAAACATACACCCCCTCCTAACACACACACTCAACAATTGCAAGATTCAAACCCCTACCTAACAATGTTATGATACTAGAAAGATACACATTCACACGATGAGCTATATGCTTTACTGGGAGCTTTGATTTCCACTGCTGTATTTGTGGGATGCTGACATCATCAGACTTGCCAAAAGGAATTTATCTCTTATAAGGTGTTTTCCTAGTCTCCAAAAAGGGCACTCCTCTCAAAGTAAATCATAGACAAAAATATACCCCCCCCCACACACTCAGCAATTGCAGGATTCAAATCCCTACTTAACTATGTTATGATACTAGAGAGATACACATTAACATGACACGCTACATGCTTTACTGGGCGTTTTTATTTCCACTGCTGTATTTGTGGGATGCTGACATCATCAGACTTGCCAAAGAGGAATTTATCTCTTATAAGGTGTTTTCCTAGTCTCCAAAAAGAGCACTCCTCTCAAAAGAAATCACACGCAAACATACACCCCCCCCCCACATACTCAGCACTTGCAGGATTCAAATCCCTACCTAACTATGGTATGATACTAAAGAGATACGTATTAAGATGATGAGCTATATGCTTTACTAAGAGTTTTTATTTCCACTGCTGTATTTGTGGGATGCTGACATCATCAGACTTGCCAAAGAGGAATTTATCTCTTATAAGGTGTTTTTCTAGTCTCCGAAAAGGGCGTTCTTCTCAAAGGAAATCACACACACCCAGCAATTGCAGGATTCAAACTCCTATTTAACTATGTTATGATACTAGAGAGATATACATTAACACAACTCGTTACATGCTTTACTGGGAGTTTTTGTTTCCACTGCTGTATTTGTGGGATGCTGACATAATCAGACTTGTCATAGAGGAATTTATCTCTTATAAGGTGTTTTCCTAGTCTCCAAAAAGAGCACTCTGCTCAAAGGAAATCACACAAAAACATACACCCCCCCACACACAACAATTGCAGGATTCAAACCCCTATGTATGTTATGAAATTAGAGATATATGCATTAACACAATGCACTATATGCTTTATTGGGGGATTTGATTTCCACTGCTGTATTTGTGGGATGCTGACATCATCAGACTTGCCAAAGAGGAATTTATCTCTTATAAAGTGTTATCCTAGTCTCCAAAAAGGGCACTCCTCTCAAAGGAAATCACACACAAACATGAGTTTTCATTTCCACTGCTGTATTTGTGGGATGCTGACATCAGCAGACTTGCCAAAGAGGAATTTATTTCTTATAAGGTGTTTTCCTAGTCTCCAAAAAAGGCACTCCTCTCAAAGGAAATCACACACAAACATACACACCCCCAGCAATTGTAGGATTCAAACCCCTATCTAACTATGTTATGATACTAGAGAGATATGCATTAACATGATGCACTATATGCTTTAGTGGGAGTTTTCATTTCCACTGCTGTATTTGTGGGATGCTGACATCATCAGACTTGCCAAAGAGGAATTTATCTCTTATAAGGTGTTTTCCTAGTCTCCAAAAAGGGCACTCCTCTCAAAGGAAATTTTACACAAACATACACCCCCCACACACTCAGCAATTACAGGATTCAAACACCTACCTAAGTATGTTATGATATTAGAGAGATATGCATTAACACAACACGCTATATGCTTTACTGGGAGTTTTCATTTCCACTGCTGTATTTGTGGGATGCTGACATCATCAGACTTGCCAAAGAGGAATTTATCTCTTATAAGGTGTTTTCCTAGTCTCCAAAAAGGGCACTCCTTTCAAAGTAAATTATAGACAAACATATACTCTCCCCACACTCTGCAATTACAGGATTCAAACCCATACCTAACTATGTTATGATACTAGTGAGATATACATTAATACAACTCGCTATACGCTTTACTGGGAGTTTTTATTTCCACTGTTGTATTTGTGGGATGCTGACATCATCAGACTTGCCAAAGAGGAATTTATCTCTTATAAGGTGTTTTCCTAGTCTCCAAAAAGGGCACTCCTCTCAAAGGAAATCACACACAAACATGAGTTTTCATTTCCACTGCTGTATTTGTGGGATGCTGACATCATCAGACTTGCCAAAGAGGAATTTATCTCTTATAAGGTGTTTTCGTAGTCTCCAAAAAGGGCACTCTGCTCAAAGGAAATCACACACAAACATACACCCCCCACACACACACACTCAGCAATTGCAGGATTCAAACCCCTACCTAACTCTAAGTACTTAGTGAGATATATACAATACAACAACACGCGCGCGCTTTACTGGGAATTTTTATTTCCACTGTTGTATTTGTGGGATGCTGACATCATCAGACTTGCCAAAGAGGAATTTATCTCTTATAAGGTGTTTTCCTAGTCTCCAAAAAGGGCACTCCTCTCAAAGGAAATCACACACAAACATGAGTTTTCATTTCCACTGCTGTATTTGTGGGATGCTGATATTATCAGACTTGCCAAAGAGGAATTCATCTGTTATAAGGTGTTTTCCTAGTTTCCAAAGAGGGCACTCTTCTCAAAGGAAATCACACACAAACATACACCCCCCCACACACTTGGCAATTGCAGGATTCAAACCCCTACCTAACTATGTTAGGATACTAGAGAGATATGCATTAACACTATGCGCTTTATGCTGTATTGGCAGTTTTCATTTCCACTGCTGTATTTGTGGGATGCTGACATCATCAGACTAGACATGTTAATGTATGTGCACTTTATTTTATGCAATCCCAGGACTGAGCCATGGGGGACAGCAGGTGTTAACAGCTTGAACAGGACTCCACAATTCTTAGCTTGTGTGATCTATCTGTGGACCAATTGCCAGTCTATCATATGACAATACATATTTATGCACAGATTGTTGATTTTGTGGATGCAACATGTGTCTGGGATGTTGGAAAAAGGCTATTCAAAGTCTATGTTGGACATGTGTAGCTTATTTCAGTGATGTATGTCCTGGGTGGCTGCCTTGCAAACAGTCTAGCAGGTTTGGGAACCATGATCTGCCCATGACCAAACCAAAGTTTGTAGGGTTGTGTGTTTGTCGGCTTCCAATAGCTCTGTTTATGACTTCAATCATGATGGACTCCATGGCCTTGCAGATCAGACTTCATAGGCTTATAGGACTATAGTTCCCATGGTCTGTTGTGCACCAACACTTGTGGGGTGTGCCATATGTTGCTGTAACCCATTCAACAGTTTCATATCCTGTAGAGAGGGTGAGGCTCAACAGACTGTTCAGGTGCAGGGTCTGTTTGTTCTGCAGTTCACTTATGACACATAAAGGGAAACAATGTAATCCAATTGATGCCATGTTTTTAGCTTTGGAAGGAGCTGTTTACCTATTCTACATGTGATATCTCCTGGTATGATGATAGGGCCTTTTGTCAGTGGGAGGTGGGTATGTATGTATGGGCCTGTCTGACAGGATGTTGGCATTGTCAGTCATTTACAGTTGGCCCTGACTCAGGACATATGTGAGTGTACATTTGTATTTATGACATAGCTGAAGGAAGTGTCATGGTTCTGACTGGACTCCTTCACAGATAATCTTTCCAAAACACCAACAAACTTAAGCACTCAACCCCTGTTATACTCTTTTACACACTTAACACCCTACTGATCCTTTTTGATCAGTCAAAAGAGTATTTCATCATAATATCCTGACATGTCCAAAGGTCAGTTTTGTGTGTACTCTCCAGTCCAGCTAGTGAATATGGGAATTTTGAGGCAATGTTACAACTGCCTTATGTACACAGACAACCCTCTCCTCCTCCCAAGAAACTCAGATATATGTGAGAGATGCAACTATATAGACAAATAGGAGGCTGAGCTCTCTCGACCCATGGCTGGCACAGACTATCAGGAGGAGAAGGTAACCACACACACCACAAATCCAGTCTCACATAGACCTATAGCAACAGCAAAGCAAACACATAAACACACAAAAACATACTCGGAGGCTATAAATAAAAATCTGCCTAAGCAGCAGAGACCTCCAAAGCAGACACCCAAACAACTGCTACCCCACAACAATACCCACATATCACATAGTTCACAAAGTCAGTGTGCCACACAGTCACCGCCCTTAAGGTTAAACAACATACCTAATACACTTGTAATAGGTGACTCTATTGTCAGACACACTGACGTCCCACTCACAAGGCTGAACAAGGAGAAGGTCACTGTAAGCTGTCTGTTGGGTGCCAGGATCTGCCACATAACACATGCACTCAGGTCACATAAAAGCAAGTACAAATATGGCTCCGTCATTGTACATGCTGGTATGAATGACCTCAGATGTTCCTCCTGGACTACATGAAAAGAGACATAGAGGAGCTCTCTGATCATGTAGTCCAGGCCGGTATGACCCTGACCTTGTGTAGCATCTTACCCTCACCAAGAATGATGCCACAGTATAAAGACAAAATAATACATTTTAACATTTGGCTAACATATTGATGTCATTCAAAGGGGATCCAGTGTCTGTCAGCCTGGGATGACATGCTCGACAAGCCACGTTGCTTTGCTAGGGATGGCTTGCACCTGTCACCCCTGGGCTTTCGAATACTGGCTAAGGCTCTTGCCACCCCCATAGTGCCTTTTTTAGGCAAGGCTCAAAAGACAAACCCACCTCCATAGACAATACAAGGTAAAAGAAACTAAGGGTGATGTTGCTCAATGCTAGAAGTCTAAACCTCAAAATGCATGCAATCAAGGCTCTCCTCAGTATGGAGAATATCGATATCTGTGCAGTAACAGACACCTGGTTCAAGGCTCCTGAAAGCACCCCAGCATTACTAGGTTATAGTTCATACCATGCTTTTTGGCCACAAAACTTGGACCAAACCACAAAAATAGGGGGAGTATCCATATACATCAAAGATACACACACCTCCAGGTTAGTAGCACTGCACGAAGCATCGGAGACCATCCATGTGCAACTAACAGTGGGCAAAACTGCCTTTCAGTTTGTTGCCTGCTACAGACCACCCTCCCAAACTCAGAAACCCCACTCGGCTTTCCTGAGAACACTGGAGAATAATAAGGTCTCTCCAAACACCATTATATTGGGTGACTTCAACTACCCAAATATTGACTGGGAATACTACTCAAGCCCCAACACCCTTGCCCAACAGTTCCTAGAATTTATAAACTCAAATGCTATGGAACAACTGGTCACCACCCCCACAAGAGAGGAAAACATATTGAGCCTGGTCATCACCAACATGGGGACTCTATGTTCCACACCAGAGGTATACCCCTCATTGGTAAGGTCAGAACATAAATTTATCTCACTGGACATCTGTATCCCATCCCCACACCCAGCCAAGGTAATCTCGGTGAAGAACTTCTCAAAAGCAAAAGTCACACTTCTCAAAACCGATTTGGTATCCTTCAAAGACCCCAGGTCAGTGGAAAATACAGCTCAAACTGCAGAATCCTTTACAAACGCATTCTATGGACACCTACAGGAATGCATGGATCGTGCTATCCCAAATAAAACCAAGACTCACTCCTCCAAAGGCAGGGCACCTGTCTGGTGGACCCCAGCCATAAATAAGCTATACAACAAAAGGAGGAGGCTACTACATGATAGAGCACAATCCCAAAAAGGGAAGGCATCTCTGATCAGTACTAGCAAGAAGCTACGATCACTCATAAATTCATCTAAGGCCAGCTTCGAAAGAAAAATTGCACAAGACACTAAGGACAATCACAAGGCTTTCTTTAGGTATGTCAGGAACCTGGGTTGCAACTCCCAGATATGCTCTGAGTTAGTGCAAAATGACAAAAAATACACTGAACCCACAGACATTGCCAACATCCTGGCAGACAGGTTCAGTGCAAATTTCTCCCCCCATCCCCCCAAAAGAGCAAATGTCCATCCCAACAGAGTGTAGCCTCCCTGACATCACAGATGAACAGGTGAGAGCTTCCCTCTCTAAAGCAAAAAACACAGCATCAATGGGACCGGACGGTGTCCCGGGCTGTGTCTTACATGAGCTTCATGAAGAACTTAACCCTCACATAAAGTCACTGTTCAGTATCAGACTTACTACAGGATATGTACCCAAGGAATGGCGTACAGCAACAGTGGTCCCACTCCACAAAGGTGGTGCCACAATGGACCCCAGACACTATCGCCTTATAAGCCTGACTAGCCTGGTCTGCAAAGCTATGGAGTGTATCATCATGGAACTCATAAACAAAGACATCAGGAACCTCCAGACACTGGATCCTACCCAATTCAGCTTTGTTAAGGGCAGATCTTGCCTCTTGAACCTGGTCAACTTCTTTGAAACAGTTACCAGGGCCATAGACATAGGGAAGGTAGTCCACACAGCCTACCTGGACCTCGCAAAAGCCTTCGACACAATACCCCACTCGGGCATCATAAATAAGCTCACCAGCTTAGATATCAACACATATGTCACAAGATGGATTGCAAACTGGATCAGGGATAGCACCCACATGGTCAGAATTGCAGATGCCATGTTAGACTCTACACCAGTTACAAGTGGCATCCCACAAGGCTCAGTCCTGGGACCTCTCTTGTTCAGTATATATTTCTCTGAGGTACAGGCTAACATGGGAGGACTATGGCTGACCAAGTTCACAGATGACTGCAAACTGGGTGCCATAATTGACTCTCCAGCTGACACAAGCATCCTCCAAAAGGGTCTCACAGAGATAGATAACTGGTGCCAGAGCCATGGCCTAAAGCTAAATGCCATAAAATGCATAGTCATCCCCTTTGGGAAAAACAAAGTGCCCACAAATTACCACATAGGTGGTAATCCATTAAGTACGGAAGAAGTAATTAGGGATTTGGGGACCCAAGTAGATAGTAATCTCACCTTTGACAATCATGTTGCCAAAGTGGTTAAAAAGACCTTCTATATAGCCCACCTTATCCCGAAAAGTTTCACATCTAGATCAAGAGAAGTCATTGTGCCCCTCTACTCATCAGGCCCATAATTGAATACAATGCCCCATTTGGGATGTACCCTACCAGATACTTGCAGCAACTGTAATGGCCCCAAACGTACCTCACCAAGTGGATCAAGGGACTCAAACAGATGCCCTACGCAGTTCGGCTAAAGTAACTCCAGCACTACTCAGTTGCTTACCGCCTACTCAGATGTGATCTGTGCCTGATGTATAAAGCCATGTCCAACCCAGAATTAAAGGACATGCTACACCTCAGGATATCCAAATCCCTTAGAGCTACATGCTCCAGGGACTTAAACCCCAGCACAGAAATTAATAGGGCATGCTGGAGGGACAGATTCATATCCCAGAGTCTCCCCTCACTCTGGAATGAAATCCTAGTCCAAATTAGACAGAGCCCCTCACTGACCCTCTTCAAGAGAAATCCTGACGAGTGGATGGGAGATCGTAAGTTTACCCCTGGGATCTCTTCTAGGTCTCTGCTAGACAGAGGCACAATAAACTAACCATAAAAGGGCTAGCTTGTGTGCCCTACTATTCAAAGGCACAGTCTACTAATCTAAAAGGGTGGTGAAAGCCAAACACACTCTGGCTAGGCTTATAAATGCCCTAGGGCAGATAGCCTAGTATCAACCTATGAACCTATGATAATGTTTGGAGTGCACATTGTTTATTGATGATACTGATTGCAGGTTTTTTATCTTCTTTGCTTTCCCACTTTCTATGAACAACCTAAGTATCTGTAGTACATATTTGATTATGGCAGGGTTCCAATATATTATATATGTGTCTGTTGTCATATAACTGTGTGCACAAGGCAGGATTTATTTTATTTTTTCCACAAGCCAGGTCCCTCCATTGCCAGAACCCATTTTGGGATGGGTGGGGAGAGAAAAAAAAATACACATTCACACACAGGTTAATAAACAAATGTAGATTTACATTACATTACATAGATAAACAAGATAAAAATTGATATACACACATAAAATAAATGAAGACTACATAATAAAAAAAAAAAGGTGATAAAAATTGTTTGTCAATGTTGTTTTTTTTTTTTTTTTGAAGGAAGGAGTTGCTGGATATTAGTACGGAGTTATATATGAGAAGGAAAACAAGAATTTGTAACCTGGGAATTGAGAGAAAGGAAGGGAACAGTGTATTGGTGAATAGTGAGAGGTTCCTGGGTTAACACATGCAACTGCCAGATATGTGTGGCCCACTGCTGTACTCAGACATGGCCTAAGTGTGTGAGCATGCCCAGTTTGTCCTTTGAGTGTTTTGTTGCTTGACATTTGTCTTATTTATTCAAGTGTGTGAGCATGCCTAGTGTGACTTTTCAGTATGTTGCTGTTTAAGTCCACTACATTTATTAACGTTTGTGAACATGCCCAATATTAACATTTATACTATATGTGTGTTGAAAATCAAGTTATATTTTTACTGCAGGGCTCACCTTTGTGTCATAACTCAACAGGGATTATGCTGTGCCTGCAAGGTTTCCATGAGACACTTTGCATAGACTTATCAACATTTCTTCATACAGGGTGACCAGTGAACTACTGTCATGGTTTAGTGGTTCAGTACTATGTCTATAGTGCACATTATCCTGGGTTCGAGGCCTGTCACTGCTTTATATTTTCATACTGGGCAGACCAGACTGCTTAAGGACCAGTAAAGCAAATATGAGCATGTTTACCTGCTTTTGCCCAACTTTGACCAACTTGCTCAACGTTAACCAATATTGCTGAACGTTACCTAATATTGCTCAACATTGCCTAAACTTGTGCTAGTTAGTGTGTGCAATTTTGTTTACATATACTAAATAGTGGTAAAATCTGTTTAGCACTGCTTTATATTGCTTAAAACATGGCAATCATGCCTCAGGTGGTGCTGCAGGGCTGCCTATGTTGGATACACATAGTACACTCCCTATACATGTTTGAAAACAGGTAGTGTCAAGTTAGGCATCCCTTTTAATATATGTGTGAGTCAGAGAGAGGTATCATTTCCAGGGTTCCTACTGAGCCAGTGTATGTGCTATGCGCTGCCTCTTTGCCAAGGCCAAAGCATACTGGGCATGCCTACTTCTGTCTACTGGGGCAGGCTCAGGTTGTTCCTCCTCCGAGTCACGCTCTGCCTGCGATGGCCTTGGCAATGTTGGGGGCTGTTTGGCCCGAGCCTATGCTGCTCCTGCTGCAGCTGTTTTCACAGGATCATATTATGTAGTAAAGCACATACCATGACAATTTGGGTACATGTAGTTGGTGAGTACTGCAAGGCTCCACCAGATGTGTCCAGGCACTGGAACTGTGACTTGAGCAGCCCAAACACATGCTCGATTACAATTCATGTTTGTGCATGTGCCTCATTATGGCGTTCCTGTTCAGGTGTGTGTGCATTTCTGATGGGTGTCATCAGCTATGGCTCCAGTGCATATCCAGCATCCCCCACTAGGTGACCATGAGGAATGTCCCCATTGGCAAATGTCTAGTACAGCTGTGTCAGATGCCAGATATGGGAATCATGGTAGCTTCCAGGGCAGCCAGCACACACATTCAGTATTATGCCTTGGGCATCGCACATGACCTGGCAGTTGATGGAGGGGAAGCCCGTGTAGTTAAAGTAGGCCCTACCCCACTCACCGGTTGGTGCTTTGATGCGTATGTGCGTGCAGTCTATTGCACCCACTACCTCAGAGTATTCTGCTATTTGCTGGAAAAGATGCATATTGCTGGCCAATACCTCATGGGAATTGGGGAAATATACATGATCACCAACATGTGCTGATATGGCATTCAGGAACTGGTGCAGTACCCTGGATGCTGATGCCTGTGATATCCCATCATATCACCAGTTGGTCGCTGGAAGGTACCTGTTGCTAGTATTCTTAGGCTAACACATACCTTGGTTTAGACTGGGATGGGTTCCCCTCTGTTGGTTCTGTGTGTGAGGTGTGGCCTGCACAGCTCAACAATTTGCTGCATGAGGTCTCTGTCCACTCTATAGCGCTCCACTATCTCCAGCTCATGTAGCCCCTGGTAGGTTACCCTGGGCCTGTACACTCTTTTCCGTCTCCTCACTGTGGGTTGCTCAGCAGCATTCGCATTGTCACCACCCTCAGCATGTTGCATATGTCACCTTATAACAGCAATGGCATCCCCTAACATTTCTTTGTCTGGGCTACTGTACTGCATGTGTAATTGCCTGATTCTGATTGTTTTCACCTGCTAGCTCTGCTAGTTCTCCCTGGTTAACTTCCTGCTATTTGTTGTGCTTCCTTTTCCCTTTCTGTTTCCACAGGGGGGCAGCGCCGCTCACACAAGCGCAAACACGTGCACACCAGCTCACACGTGCGCACACATGCTTACACGGCCTAACACTTGCTAATTCCTGCTTAAATGCGTGCACACAGGCGCAAATGCGCTTACACAGATTTCAACAACCTTACTCATGCTTACTCTGGCTTAAACGTGCGCACACAGGTGCACACGGGCGCACACAGTCTTACTCGGATATACAGGCGCGCACCCACATGTAAACACGTTGCAGGCACTTCAACAAGAAACTTTAGTGTTATCCACGGTATACACCTTCAATTTCTTGCCTTTAGCTAGGATACCTGTTGACACACCTCTTCCAGTGATGAGTAACTGACAGCAAACACATGCCACTCTGCTCCAATGAGCTTACATTCTTTCATACATACCTCCCTCATGATGTCACCTATCTTCTACTCTGATACTCCCCTTATCCTACTCATACACTCCACTGACTGTGCTCATTTGCTATGTAAACTTGGGATTCACTATCCTTACCCTCATTTGCATGGGATTGCCTACTAATGCTTGATTACATCTCTTAGACTGAGCTTCCCCCTTAGCAACCTCTACTCGGTAGCCATGTTGTCTTCAGCCTGCCATTCACTCACATTGAAAATTATGATTTTCTATAAAATCCCTATCTGTGGCTTTTAATTTTTGGTTTTCTGGTTTTTAAAGCGCAGCACATTTGCGCGGCGCTGAGCTACACTTAAACTTCAGAGATCGAGGTAAAAAAAAATTTTTTTTTTTAATTTTGCATTGGGGAACATTGCCAATGGCCATATATTTGGCCATTGGCATGCTTCCTCAACTGGATGTAGCCTTTATTTGGAGCTGTCACGGCTCTGTTTTGCTATTTGCAGAATGGAACTCAGTTGTCAAAGGAGTACATTTTTGCAAATAACACTACTCTTACTCAGACAGGTTAGGGTTTCCTGGATCGCAAATTTACCTCATTTGCATAGCTTTCGGCAGCAAATGAGGTAATTTGCATAACCTAGCCCTGCCCGTGTAAGAGTCGTTTTAGGAGCTCTGTTGCACGCCCCTGCAGGCTGATCCTGGATCGCTCGGCAGACATGTTGGCTGCATGGAGGCTTACTCTACTCTTAGACTCCGTGCAAGCCTTCGTGAATCCAGCCCATATTCTTTTAGTGGGAATGATTCATTGGGATGGCTTTTTTTCTCATGCTTCCCTCTGAAAAGCCATACCTCCAACTCATCTACTACAGAAAAGTGTAATCTCCTTATGGTTTTACAAAAAGTAGGAAAAAAGAAGATGATTTTGTAATGGAATAACCCATTAGATCTGCAGTAGCAAAACCCCACTAAACAACAATCGAAACACAACCATTCTGACTTCAGCTGTATAACAGTGATCAATCAAGCAGATACTGAATAAATACATCTAAATATTAGCTACATCAGTAGACTGAATAGATGTAAATATCAGTTATTCAGCAAGTACAATCTAACACAAAAACAAAAGCACTCATTAAATATTCAGAAATTAAACGCATTCTGTCATGCAGCACATTTTTATTTAGACATGTCAACATGTATTCACTTCAGCAGCACTAAATGTCTGTGTACTGTGCTTGCTTTAAATATCCAATCAAATGGCAGGGGCTGAGGGGGACACCTCTCACATGCATTGATCAGTAAATGTTGTGAATGTATAAAGTGTTTCACTTAATACATTACAAACACTATATCTAAATGTCTATAAACAGTGATCAGAAACTGAATGCATAAGGCAGTACAGTGGCCAAAGCTGCCAGTATCTATTGTAAGTGCTGTCATTTCAAGGAGACAGTACTGTCAGCCATCAAGTCCCTGTCCAAACCTTTGTAAAAAAAAAAACAAAAAAAAAAAACAAACAAAAAAATGGATTTCTCTGTTCAATATTAACCAAGATGAAAACTCTAACACAGTCATTTGTGCATTAACCAATAGTGGAAATGCTAGTGCTATATCAGCCAGTATGCTGATTCTGTCACCCGATGCATTATTTTAGTTTATTTTTGATACAACCATTTGGTGCAAATTTAATTTCTTATATTATTCATATGGAAAATGGATCGCTTGTCTGTGTACTTAATAAAGGATTTTCGACTGGAAACAGACTGCCTGCCTTGCTTAGATTACTTTCGAATACTTAGTAATGCTGTAGAATTATATATTTTCTATTATTACTTTTTGACTTGACAAGTTTACGTTCGCTACTTCTACTACTATTGTCTGATCTGATTAATATACAGTGATTAACTAGAAATATATGGACTGAAAATCTTCCACACAGAGAAGTTTCTTACACTGTTTTGAAATATGTATTTTATATACATATATGTGCGTGTGTGCGTGTGTGTGTGTGTGTGTGTGTGTGTGTGTGTGTGTGTGTGTGTGTGTGTGTGTGTGTGTGTGTGTGTGTGTGTTATAGCAACCAAACTGTTCCTCCTAAGACACCTGGGAGCTCCAGTTCCCTTGTGCTAACATCATAGCAGTCACCTAGGATGATTCTAAACACCCCAGACTCAGACAGGAAGATGAGAAAAGTTTATCTCTGTCTCTGTCTCTCTCTCTCTCTCTCACTCAGTCTTTTGCTGAGAAGTTGTCCTGTCCTTCTGTGTTATTCCACTGATGTCCTTTTGCATGGAGATCATCAGTTACATCAGTGACCCAGCATTGACACTGCAGGAGTGTCTTGTCATAGCCACCTACTGGAATTACCTACTACAGCAGTCAATGACACATAGGCTCATGCCATTACTTGGAGGAATCATCCTTGCTTTCTAACATTAGACCATATTTTCTCAGGTCTTGCAAGAAGGGTACATTTTCTGAAGCAATTAAAACTTTCCTACCTTTGGCATTGCTTGCCACTTGACATTGCCCAATCTACAAATGAATGAGGCACAGGAAATAAGTCAGTATCTGACATATATTTGCAGTTATACAATGATAGCTCATTAGTATTCAAAAACATGCACACCGATTGGTCAACCCAACTAGAGTGCCTGCTGTAAATTGAGCATATACCAATAGAAAAAAGGTCTGGTCACTGAAGTGTGACCCGACTTTCTTCTATTAATAATACCTCTGAAAGTATACATTTCAAGTGTCCAGATTTTCACAATGTCCAACATTTTCCATCATATTTTAGGTCTGTCCCTCATAAAATTTGTGGTTTTCCTGCAAATCACTGAGGAGTAAAGACACTAAATAATGACAGCACATTTTAATTGCAGAATTTCTATCCTTCTAGGTTTATAGGAGCAGTATTTACAATAGGGACCTTTGTCCCCCTTATTTAAGGCTTTGTGACATTTCTTAAGCTAAGAGGTCAAGAGGTATGAATGGTGGGCAGAACAATACAAGAAAAATCAGGTACGTTCTAAAAAAACTAAAGAAACATACCTGATTTTCTTTGTATTTTTGCCCTGTCATTCTCATACCTCTAAATTGCCCAGATTTCTTTTTCAAAAAAAGCAACAGAGATCTTCATTGTTCCATTGCTTGTTTTCTATAGCACTGATGTACTGTGGAAGTGTGGGAATGTAAGTCCCATATGCATGTGCAGTACATCAACAAATGTGGGAGAATGTGGAAAGAATGAGGAGGACCACCATGGTGCCATTATACAAAAACATTATTTAAGGAAAGTAAGTAATTTCTGTCTTAAATAATGTCATTCTATAATAGCAATAACTGACTCATGGGTGTGGGTATATTATCGAAGTTTTAAATGGCGAGGACGAGTTTAAAATAGGTTTTTAAAACTGTCTCTGGTGTTAATTAAAAAAATTTAACTGAACACTAAACTTAAAAAAACGGCGATGAACCTTTCTCCGTTGAAGAACAAATACTTACAAGCTATTAAATGGTTTAATTAAGACAGCTTTAAAATAAAAATAACCAGCGGAGATCTCCCGTTGCTTATTTTGTTCTCCATTATTTTAAATATTTAACATACTTTAACAGTGTTTTTGTTTTAAAAATATGTTATGTGGAAAAAAAAGTCCGGGTGGCGGACCTTTTTTTAGTATATAATCGATTACATAATAGACGCTGGCCAATCAAGCGTGTGTTTTTTCGGCGGTCATGGTATAATAAAGATTTACCCATGGTTGATTATATTTAATTACATGGGCGTCATCCTTGTGATCAAACCACACCAACTGTGGGTAAATCTTCAATATACTCACACCCACGCGTCAGTTATTGATTAATTATACAATGACTGGCCATTAACATTGTAAAACGAGCATGCTGATTGGCCAGCCCAACCAGCGTGCTCGTTGAGAATATACAACGGAAAAAGGTCCGGTCTTCTGGACTTTTTTTCCATTGATATATTCTTTAATTTTTTTTTCAAAAGAAAAAAAAAAAGCGGAGCAACAGAGATCTTATTTTCTCCATTGCTTACTTTCCCGATCACTGATGTACTGGCTATGTGTGGGAACGCAAGTTCCAAGGAGGAGACAGCCAGAGGCGGAAGGACAGCATGGCACCATTATACAAGGACTTTATTTAAGAAAAGTAAATATTTTTTTTCTTAAATAATGTCATTGTATAACAGCAATAACCCACTTCTAGGTGTGGGTAATGCAGGATTTACCCACAGTTGTCTTTGTTTGGTCACTCGGGCTTCGCCCTCGTAACCAAACCATACCAAACGTGGGTAAATCCAGCATTACCCACACCCAGGCATGGGTTATTGCTTAATTATACAATTGGATGCATTCACTTATACCTTCAAATAACAGTGATACCCATGATGTAATAGTTCTAGAATTCTATCATTTCAAAACATACCTGAAAGTAATATGACAGCTAGAACAACAGAGCAACAGCCAATAAGACTCCAACTTGTTACAGCATTAGTCTAGTACTGTAGCAGGAGTCCTATGTTGCACTCTCAAACAAAGTGCTCAAATAACAACAGATTACTGTTACATCATAGTAACATTTTATTTATTTTTTTTTATTTTACATTTGTTTACCGGGCTAGTCTAACTGGATACATGTCCATTTTCAGTAGAGGCCCGGGGAGATAAGCTCCAAACTATGCTAAATAGCAATATTACAAAGAATAAATGAATAAATGAAACAGACAATAAAAAGAGAAGACCAAAAAACACATCAATTGCAACATTAATATACATTTAGCTTTAGGTTATCATTGCAGAAGCTTCATGAAAAGGTCATGGATACAGAGTTTAGTAATAGAGTAGTTTTAGAAGTAGATGATTATGGTTAAGGGATTTTAGATGTAGATCATTAATGAATATAGAGAAGAGGAGAGGTCCCAAGATAGAGCCTTGTGGGACTCCTAGAGTAATAGGAAGATGAGTGGAAAGGTTAATGTCCCAGAGGACAGCTTGCTGTTTGTGTTCTAAATAGGACTTGAACCATTGTAGTACTTGTGAGCTGAAAGAGAGACTTTTTAGTATGTTTAGAAGTATTTGATGGTTAACCATATCAAATGCTTTAGAAAGGTGAATAAAGAGTGCAGCAGAGAGCTTATTATTGTTACAATGTTTGTTAATGCAGTTGGAGAAGAATAAGAGAGCAGTAGTGGTACTATGAAAAGGCCTAAAGCTATGCTGACAATCTGATAGAAGGTTATTTAGGAGAAGGTGATCAAGTAGCTGTTGGTGGATACATTTTTCCATTAGTTTGGCTAGAGGAGAGAGTAGGGCAATGGGGTGGTAATTTGAAAGTTCAATGGAGTTACCACCTTTGTGAAGTGGGATAATGTGAGAGATTTTCCAGAGAGATGGGATAAAGTCCTCAGTAATGGTTCTGTTGATAAATATGGAAATAGGGTAGGATAGTACTTTTGCAGCAATCTGCAGATATTCAACTGGTAGGAGATCAGTTGAGGGGGTACATGGTTTAAGTTTAGTAAGTAAGGTAAAGATGAGAGATGTAGGAACTGGCTTTAAATGAAAGGAGGGGTATTCTAGTCAGGGTGGATGGGAGTATAGAGCTAGCAGGAGTTAAGGAGTTAGCAAGAGATTGTACAGTTTCTGTAAAGCAGGTATTGAGGGCATTAGCAATCTCATTTGGAGAGTTTAAAGAGAGACCTGCGGGGGTTGGAGTCTTGGTGTGGCCTGGGTGTAAACGTTTATTTATAGCTGACCAGAAAATTTGTGTTTTTGTTGATGTTTATGCTGAAGTTTAAAGTAGTAGTTCTTTTTGTCAAGGAGTATTGATCTTTTAGTGGCATTTCTTAACTGTTAATAGTTCTGGTGGTCAGTTAGATTTTTAGTGATTCTCCATTTAGACCAGATCTTATTTCTTAATCAATTTTTTGTCTAGTCTCTTTGGTGAGCCATGGAGCAGCTTTGGTTCTAGTTCTTATAGTTCTAGTAGGTGCATGGTATTCCAGGATACAGCTTCCTCTAGTGGAAGTTGTTTCAAGGGAGACCAGTCACAAGCTTGTAGTTCAGCTTGGAAGCTGACTGGATTAAAATTATTTTTGTTACAAATAGTTTTAAAGATGGTTTGGTTGGGAATGAAAGTTTTTTCCTGATTATATAAGTAAGGAAGTGATCACTTATATCATCTGGTAGGGTATCTGCTTTATATGAGAGGGGGTGGTTATTTACAAGGATCCAGTCTAAGGTGCTTTGTTTTCCACTAGGCTTATGGATTCTGGTTGGTGAGGTGATAATTTGTGAGAAACCATAGAGATTTATAAGGAGTGCAGGTTGGGCTGAGGTACAGGTATCCCAGTAAATGTTAAAGTCACCAAGTATGATGGTTTCTTGTGGGAAGGAGGAGGAAAGCCAACAGAGGATGGTTTCAAGGATATTAATGTTGTTGCCTGGAGGGAGGTAGGAGCATATTATATAAATGGACTTGTTAGCATTGATATGGAGCTTAGAGATAAAGATTTCTGCATGACTTTCAAGAGGTAGTTGTATATCTACTATGGAAACCTGTAGGCCAGATTTAAACAGAATTGCTACCCCACCGCCCTTTTTGGTTGTATGATCTAATCTTATTATATTGTAACCAGGTGGGATGACTTCCTCACCCTTTGTCGCTGGTTTAAGCCAGGTTTCTGTTAGACATAGGACATCAAAGGATTGGGTGTCAAGTATAGCATGGAGTTGGCTGATTTTGTTATTTAAGCTCTGTATGTTAAGATGACCTATGAGTAAAGAGTTTGGATCTTTAGTAGAGGAAAAAGGGGTTGTAGGCTGGGGTTGGTGTGGCTTGGAGTGGGATGTTATTGTTTGGTCCTGGGTTGGGATGAATATCACCGTGGAGTAATGGGTGTTGGTGTAGGGTAAATAAGAACTTTATGGGTTTATAGACACTATTCTGAGACTTTCTGGCTTGATGGAAGGTAATATGAGCTAGCCTATGATACTTTGAGGAAAGGTAGGTTGAGGTAGAGATGATGTTAGCATGGTTATGTGAGCTTGGTTGACTCAGAGGCAATGTTTGTTTTAGAGAATGGGGGTTTCCCTGTAGTATACATTCTCATACAAAATAAGGTTAAAGGATATAGAAATAATTAGCATTAAAGTAGGTAAGAGAACAAGGATTGTTAGTTTAGGTTTGTGATGTGTGGGCATTTTAAGATAGAAATATAGAATGACAGCAAGAAAAAGGGATTGTTAAAGAGATAGATTGGAGTCAGAATAGGCTATTCGGGAGGCTATTGTGAAGAGTGTTTGGAGTGTGGGTGTGTATGCTTGTGAAGTATTAGGGGAAAATTGGTTGCTAATTGGATAAGTGGGGGTAGGGGTGTGGCTTGTTACATATAAATGTAGGAGCACTGGGGTGGGTGGGATTTGGGGGTAGGGGAGTGGAGTGAGCCTGCAGGGTGAACGGAGCAGGAAGAGCCAGAGAGGGTAAGAAAGTCAAGGAGAACAATCAGTAAGGTGTGAAGGTCAGAACGTATGTATGTAGAGTTAAGGAAGAAAGTAAATGAGGTTTCAGGGAGAAACTAGAAGAAAGTATAAGGGTTGCATGGAGAGACTGGGCTATAAATAGAGTGAAATTGAGTGAAATGTGAGATAAGAACCAACTGGGACACGAGGTAGAGGGTGAGATAGACTACAGAAAGTCTAGGAACTCAGAATCAGGGGGAGTCACTAAAGAAAGGAAAGATTACAGGGCAGTTAGCTGATAGTAGGGCACCACCTAGTGGCCAGGCATGTAAATTCAGCAGGAGAAAGAGATCCCCTAAGGGGGATAAGAAGTCCCCTAAGGGGGATAAGAAGCCGGAGTATAGGATGGAGCTATCCTAGTTCAGAGTAAGAGGGTAAGAGATTGGGAAGTAAGGGTAATTTGAGGCTAAAAAGGAGGAGATTTGGCTGTTAGCTAACCTGGGAGGGTTGCTTGTTTTACCTAGCAGTAGTATTTAGCTAGGCAATAACAGCATTAGAAGACATACTTTCACTGTATTCTTTTCTGGGACAAAAGGATTCTCGGGGAGCAGGCTGAGTTATTCTTTATTCAGGAGTTAATTCCTTGGCTTCCAGCATGGCACAATCAGGTAAGCTAGAGCTGGGACTAACAGGAATTCAAAAGATTCACTGTATTCTTTTCTGGGACAAAAGGATTCTTGGGGAGTGGATTGAGTTATTCTCTGTTCAGGAGTTAATTCCTTGGCTTCCAGCAGGGCACAATCAGGTAGGCTAGAGCTGGGACTAGCAGGAATTCAAAAGACTAGGTAGCAAACACTGGAGCCAGGGATGCACATCAGCCAGGGGATGGGGCAGAAGAATAAAGATCAAATTTATAGACCAGTTCTGTGAACTGGAGAGGATGCTAAATTCAAATATATCACAGAAGTTTCAACAATTATGTTTCTTAACAAATAAATAGCTCTTGGATCAACATGGACACAAACAGATTCTTGCAAATATTTTAAGTCAGCTGTCCCATGTTTTGTTAACTAAGTTAATTTAAAGTGAAGGTTTCCAAATTGCTTAGTTATCTCTGCAACTAATCTGCTCTGGAACAGCATATACAATACTTACACACAAATAAGTTTTCATGGATCTGTGTTTTTACCACTAATTTCTGGATATATCTCTGATTTTTAAAGCTGTAACTGGATTGAACACAAAATATAAATTATGACATTTTGTGATGTATGAATTTAATTATTATTCTTTTTTTCTTTATGGTCTCACCCAAAAAATGATACCAATTAAGCACTGGCAATGATTTACATACACCAACAAAACATTCTGGGTTAACTGAAAACAACATACCTCTTTATATGAATGACTACTTGCTGACATTGAAGTTTCACTAATAGATCACCTCAAGAGTTAACATTTCATACAAGGTGTTCCACCTGTGAGACATAACTGACAAATTGTCTTACTAGAATAACGACTTCCATGTTGCTGCACTAAGCATGGAAAATAGTAATTTATAAACTAATGCAGGCAGTGAGGCATTGTGTATTCAGTCTTTCATGATGTCATGTGAGGAGTTTTCATGTTCAATAAAGTTTTCAAGGGGTGGTACTTACTAATAAAATTATTTGCAAAAATAGTATACCTTTTGCTTCAAATGCTGATAAAAATATATATGCTATATAATAGTGAGATTACTGCATTGATAAGGGTTGATTATTCATATTTGTTTTTAAGTATGACAATACACTCAAGCATTATGATGGGGCATTTAAAATACATGCTTTGGATGACCTGTCAAGCCAGACAGGACTGCCCTTCCAAGATCTGCCAAGTAATATCACCATCATTATGTTGACTTTATCAGGAGACAGACAAAACCTAAAGGAATGGAAGGAAATAGTTGGTGCAGAGAGGCCATTCATATATTATGTTGGGTCCCCTTCAGTAGATCAAACTTTTACAAGTTCAAAGCTCATATGGCCGCGACCATATGATTGAACTTGTAAAAGTTTGAACAGACTGAATGGAGATCCACGTACAGTGCAGAGCAGGAAAATTTCCTTTTTCCACAATGTAGTGCAATCCCGGAGTTGTTATATTTAAGTAGGAGGGTGTGGGGGGTGCATCCCCCTGCTACAGACGTCTAGTTTTGTTTTTTGTGTTTTTTTCTTTTTTATTCAGTGTTCGAACTTTTACAAGTTCTATCATATGGTCTCGGCCATATGAGGTTCGAACTTGTAAAAGTTCACTCTACTGAAGTAGATCCATTGTGGTGGTACATTCTGAATGCCATGTGTTCTACTTGACTAATGTTTTATTTGATCAACTTCTGTGCTTTAACCCTTAGAGGTCATTGTAATATCTCAGATCTGTTTTGGCCATGTGTGAAGGAGCGTCATTGGACTCATACAATGACCTGTATCAGTATGATTGATTTGTGCTTGCTGGGAGCCATGACAGCTGGAACATGACAGATGCCTATTTCTCATGATGTACATGTGTGCTACTGTTGTTACTGCATACAGCCTCAGAAATTGTGGTTGAAGCACAGACAATCTAAGCCAAAAATGAACACATTCAGGAAGGTACAAGATGAAAAAAAGATTGGTTGTTCAGTGTTTTTTTCTATGTGCAATTAGAAGAAAAGCATGATTACAATGCAAGAGGAGGAGTAAAATGTTATTTTTATACAGTAATTATAATACTTTAGGACAAAAATTGCCTCAGTGCTCATTTTATCAAAATGAAAAAGTTAGTGCAATCTACAGGACTTTCAGTCAAAATATGGAAAACAAAATGCTTTCTGAGCTTTTCTAGCCTGTCCAAATGGTTTCACTACTTGTGTGCTTCGAGTCATAGCTCATCACAGTGAAAACAATCTAAAACATTTTATCCTCTTTGCAGTTCTGAAGAATACACAAAAAACTAATTTGTAAGGTGCCTCCTGGTGTTATAAAATTAAGTTTTATTCTAACACTATAAAATATATCTGCAGTTCTTATGAAGTAAAATTTTTCTGCAGTTCTTATGAAGTATAATCTAACATGGCCATAACAAAGTAATAAAGAGAGGTAAAGATACTGCCACATCAATATATTTACAAGATAGACCTGGAAGATCCAGGGTCATATGGCACACATTGCCCCATAAGGTTAACTCCCTCTTAAAGTATAAAATATCTCTTGGAATAGTAGTACATCCCAGGTGCATGGAAAAACAATGTTATTTCACATAAAAGATAAAAACAATTAACCAGAACACTTTTCTTTTTACAACTGCACAAGTAAATAAAGTTTTTTTTTTATCACACTAGAGTTATATATACTGTAAAGACTGGGTGAAGATAGATGAAGGCTGCCAGCCTAGCCAGATAGAATTTTGGAGATAATTTTGTCATCTGTAAATATTACTGTAAACCACAGTCTTGTTTTCTTAAATGGCAAAAATAGTGTTATCTGTGGAACTGGAAAATAATGTAACAACAGTGCACTCTACTGACCAAGTAAAGTATATTGTGACCCTTTGATGTAAACACAGCTCCAGCCTGTCTAGATGAAGGAATTCTTGCAATTATTTTAAGGCCAGAGTTAATGGCCAGAATTTGCATGCATAAATGTCCTTTATTGCTCTGGTTTCTGCCCAGAGATGAAGAGTGTAAATGTAGTTTCTGTTAGCCTGGGAACCCAGGGAAGTGTGAAAAATGATGTAATGTGAACCAGGAATGTAATTTTAAAAACAGAGAAAATCAGAGAGAATTAAGCATTTTTGTCTTGACCATCCAACTCATCAGCACTCTGCCTTGCTCTATATGTAAGTTTATCTTAGACTTGTGTTTTCTCTTAGAAATAGCTAGAAACTAGAACGATTAGACTAAGTGTTTTTCTGTGAAGTCAGAACTGTACTACTGAATTATTTTAAGTATTTCTCTGTGATATCTGAACTCTTGACTAGCACTGTGCAGTAAAAAGTATTGTCTTATGTTTTTAATTGTTTATTATTAAATATTTTTAAACCTTTCAACTGTGGCTGTTTTGTATACAGATAATTTATGCTCTAGAGTACATTGCTTGTATATAGTGATCCTGTACCAAGTCAGTCTAATAAGCCTTGACTGTTTAGTTACACTTACCAGTTGGATAATAATATTAGGCAGTAATAATTGGCCTTTGAGTAGCTGATAAATATTAGTGGGTGGTGGCAGCTGATACTACCGTATAGTCTGGGAAAAAGGGGCACAGCAGGAGAACCTGTGCTAGCCTTCCCCAGGAGTGTCTGTGTGGTTGTATAAACTCTTCTCAAAGTGTGTGTGTGTGTGTGTGTGTGTGTGTGTGTGTGTGTGTGTGTGTGTGTGTGTGTGTGTGTGTGCCAGCTACTTGGGCAGGGACACAAAGCACTGGTTGGACAGAGAGGGTGCTGTAGGTTTTAGCTTGCCCACTATTCAGAGATCTGGACCCTATAGCTGTGCCAGTGGGGAGTCTTACTGGGGACCTGGAGAGCAAGGGAGTGACCAGCCCCAAACTGACTGCGATCTCTGTGTGTTCTTAAGGGAAATTGCACTTTACTGTGTGTATTTGTTATCCTTTCCTCCTATATAAGATGCCCCTCACTGGTGTTCATAGGTTCATAGGTAGGTACTAGGCTATCAGCCTAAGGGCCTATGTAAGCCTAGCCAACAAGGTTCCCTGGCTTACGCCATACAACAAAGTTATCTTCCTGTGCCGCTGTCAAGCAGAGACACAGAAGTGATCCTCGGGGTGTATTATCCATTTCCCATCCACTCATCAAGATTTTTCTTGAAGAGTGCTAATGAAGAACTTTGCTTGACATAGATGGGTAGCCTGTTCCAGAGTATGGGAAGTCTCTGGGACAGGAATCTATCCCTCCAGCATGTCCTGTTTATTGTGGTGACAAGGTTTAGGTCCCTAGAGTGTGTAGCTTGGAGGGATTAGGATTTCTTTAGGTGTAGCATGTCCAACAGCTCTGGGTTTGACATAGCTTTATATGTTAGGCAGAGATCACCTCAGAGTAGGCAATATGCTATGGAGTAAAGCTGGAGTTTTTTGAGGCGGTCAGTGTAGGGCATTTGTTTGAGGCCAGTAATCCTCTTTGTGAGGTACTTCTGTGGCCTTACCAGCTGCTGCAGATGTCTTGTGAGGTACATTCCAAAAGGGGCGTTGTACTCTATAATGAGTCTAATGAGTGTCGAGTAGAGGGGAACAATGACCTCTTTTTTCCTGGATGAGAACTCTTTTATGATGAGATGTGTCATGTAGAAGGACTTCCTGACTACTGTGGTGATGTGGCTATCAAAGGAGAGGCTACTGTCCACCTGGGTCCCAAGGTCTGTTATCACATGTTCGGTGTTAAGTAGATTGCTGCCTATGTGGTAGTTCATGGGTACAGAGTTTTTACCAAAGGGGATGACACTGCACTTTTTGGCATTGAGCTTGAGGCCATGGCTCTGACACCAGGCATCTGTCTCAGCAAGGCCCTTCTGTAGGATGTCCACATCATTTGGGGACTTGACTATGGCTCCTAGTTTGCAGTCATCTGCGAACTTCATTAGCCAGAGGCCTTCTGTGTTAGCCTGTACTTCAGAGAAGTAGATACCAAACAGGAGAGGTCCCAGGACAGAACCCTGTGGTACTCCACTTGTCACTGCTTTGAGGTCAGATTTGGAGTCTGCAACTTTTACAGTGTGGATTCTGTCAGTGAGCCAGTTGGCAACCCATCTTGTGATGTAGGAATTTATACCTAGTTTAGTGAGTTTAGCTATAGTTCCAGAATGGAGGATGGTGTTGAAAGCATTGGCGAGGTCAAGATAGGCTGTGTGAACCACCTTACCCTCATCTACGGCTTTGCTGACTGCCTCAAAGAAGTCAATCTGGTTCAGGAGGCATGATCTGCCTTTCACAAACCTGAACTGGGTGGGATCCAGAGTTTGCAGGTTACCAATGTCTTTGTTTATGAGTTCCATGATGATACATTCTATGGCCTTGTAGACCAGGCTCATCAGGCTAATAGGTCGATAGTTCCCAGGATCAGTGGTGGCTCCCCCTTTGTGGAGTGGGATAACTGTTGCTGTGCGCCATTCAGTGGGCACAAAGCCTGATGCGAGGCTATTATTGAACATGGTGCTTAAGTGGGGAGCCAGTTTGTTCTGAAGTTAGTGTAAAACGCAGCCTAGGATGTTGTCCGGTCCCATGGATGTTGTGTTTTTGGCTTTAGAGAGTGCAGCTTTTACCTGCATAGTTATGATTACAGGGACTCTGCATTCTTCCTGTATAGATATGGGCCCTTTAGGGGGTGGGGGTGGGGGGTAAAGTTAGCACTGAACCTATCTTCCAGGATGTTGGCAATATCAGTTGGTTTTGTAATTTTTGTGCCTTTGTGCTGTAACTCAGAGCAGATCTGGGTGTTGCCATCAAGATTCTTGACATAGCTATAGAATGTTTTGTGGTTGTCCTTAGAATTAGTGGTGATTTTGTTTTCATAGCTAGCTTTGGAGGATCTTATAAGGGATCTCAGCTTCTTACTTGAGGCTGACCAGGGAGCTCCTCCACTCATGGGAATTTACTCCATTTGCAACAGTTTCTTCCTTCTGTTGTACAGTTTGTTTATGGCAGTGGACCACCCGATTGGCTTCCTTTTTTGGAGGATAATGTCTTGGTTCTGTTTGGGATAGCACGATCCATGCACTCGTGTAAGTGCTTATAAAGTGCATTTGTGTAGGATTCAGCAGTTGTAACTGCATTGTCCGTCTGCATGGGGTGTCATGAAGTTCACCACTTCTGTCTTAAGAAGCATGAAGTTGGCTTTGGAGAATTTTTTTACCGTGGTTTTCTTAATAGGGGCTGGGATGTGGATATCAAGGGTGATTAGCTTTTGCTCGGATCGGACGAACGAGGAGTTGACTTCAGGTGTGGAACACCGGTCACTCATGTTGGTAATGACTAGGTCTAGGATATTGTTGACCCTGATGGGGGTGTGGAAAAGTTGATCCAGGGCATTGGAGTTTATGAATTCCAGAAAGCGTTGAGCTAAAGCGTTGGTACACGAGTAGTTTTCCCAGTTAATGGTGGGGTAGTTGAAGTTGCCCATTATTAGGGTGTTTGGTTCAACCCTAATATTTTCCAGTACATCAAGAAAAGAGGAGTGGGAATCCTGGGGCATGGTGGGGGATCTGTAGCAGGCTACAATTTGGATTGCAGTTTTGCCCAGAGTTAGTTGCACTTGGATAACATCGGATGCATTATGCTGAGCAACTAGCCTGGAGGTGTGGATATCCTTAATGAATATGGACACACCTCCACCTTTGGTGTTTCGGTCCAGCTTATATGGCCGAAAGGTGTGGTATGAGTTATAGCCTTGTAGTGCAGGGGTGCTCTCTGGAGCCTTGAGCCAGGTCTCAGTCACTGCATGGATATCGATGTTCTCCATTTTAAGGAGTGCCTTGAGTGAGTGCATTTTGAGATTTAGACTTCTAGCATTGAGTAGCTTTACCCTCAGTTTTTGCTTGCCTGTTCCTGATATGGTGGTGAATTTGTTATTTGAGCCTTGTCTAAAAAAGGCACTATAGGGGCAGCAAGAGCCTTAGCCAGTATCCGGAATCCCAGGGGCGACAGGTGCAGGCCATCTGTGGCAAAACATCGTGGTCTGTCGACCATGTCATCCCAAGCAGACAGATACTGGATCCCCTTAGAATGACACCAGAAGCTTAGCCAATTGTTGAAGTCAATCATTTTGTCCTTGTACTGCGGTATAATTTGGGGTGATGGCAGAATGCTACTTAAGGCTAGGGTCATACCTGCCTGGGCTACAAGATTGGAGAGCTCTTCCATGTCTCTTTTCATGTAGTCCAGGGAGGTACGTCTCAGGTCATTCACAGCAACATGGACAATGACAGTCATATTTGTACTTGTTGTGGAGTGACCTGAGTGCATGGGTTATGTGGCGGATCCAGGCACCTGACAGTCAGCTGACAGTAACCTTCTCCTTGTTTAGCCTGGTGAGTGGGACATCAGTGTGCCTGACTATGGTGTCACCTATGACTAGTGTGTTGGGTACGTTGTTTTGCCTTATTGGCTGTGGTTGAGTGGCACAATGAGTCTGTGGGCTATGTGTCATTTGGGTTGTGTTGGGGGATGGAGGTTGCTTGCGTTTCTGCTTTGGAGGTCTCTGTTGCTTAGACAGATTATTATTGAGAGCCTCTGAGAATGTTTTTGTGTTACTATGTGTGAATTTTGGTGGTGTAGATTTAGTGAGACTATGTGATGAGTGTGGTGTGGTGCAAATGTTTACCTTCTCCTCATGACTGTCAAGTTCAGTCTTGGTTGGCTAGATAAGTGCATTTCTCACAGGTTGTAGTGTTGGGTGGTAGGAGGAGAGGGTTGTCTCTGTACATGAGGCAATTTCTACATTGCCTCAAGAAGCCAGATTCATCAAATAGTCAGGAGAGGACACTGGGAGCTGACCCTTGGACATGCCTGAATAAAAAAATATTTTCCTCTAGATAAGTGAGGAAAGTGAGTACAAGAGCTGTTTTTCTCTAAGCAAGTGAGAAAAGTTAAGTACAAAAACTGCTTTCCTCTAGGTAATGAGGAAGATTGAGTGCTATAGTAATTAGTAGCTTATTTAGTGCTTACAAGTTCTGAACAAGTGCTGAGCATGAATAAGCAAATTTAAGTGCTAAAACTAAGAATCTGTATCTGCACTAGATGAGTTACAGGACAGAAACAAGTGCAAATGCAGGCTTTCAAATCAGAAAGTTGAGAGAGATGGAAGAGATTGCCCAAACGGCCAATAACTACAATTTCTGGGCCAGAACCACTCCTTATGTGGTAGACAGGTTACCAAGTGCTTACCACTCCCACTGATAAGCTAGAAGGCTTCCCTCCAACACAGAAAGGTTTGGGGGGGGGGGGGGCTCAGAAGCTTACATACAGTCCTGGACACAGCAAATCTGTATCTGGAACACTAGTTACAGGAAAGGTAGGAAACATGCTTACAGTTTTTTTTTACAGAAAAGTAGCAAAAACAGTAGTAAAAACAATTCACATGCAGTGCAAGCTAGCACACTTGAGTAGAACAAACACAGTTTACAAAATGCAATTAAATTAAAAAGGACTAAAAGCAAGTGCAGAAAGAGTTTATTAGGTAGAATGTGGTAAATGAGATAGACAGGAGAGAACTTGCACTTGCTCAATACTTATAGCAAGCACTTATAAACCCTAGCACTAGACCCTCCTGTACTGTACAGTAGGACAAGGCTCTCTATTCGACCTTACCAGCCATCCAGTAAAACAATTCACTGTACCTATCCAGGCATGTCCAAAGGGCAGTTTCAGGTGTACTCTCCAGTCCAACTGGTGAATCTGGGCATTTTGAGGCAATGTTACAGCTGCCTCATGTACACAGACAACCCCCTCCTCCTACCACCAAACACTAATACATGCGGGAGATGCAGTTATACAGCCAAACTAGAGGCTAAGCTCTCTCAACCCAAGACTGGATCAGACAGTCAAGAGGAGAAGGGAAATACTTGCATTACACCACCAGTCTTACATAGACCCATTAAACCAGCACCGGTAAAAAACACACATAAATACATGGAAACATACTCGGAGGCTCTAAATAAAAATCTGCAAAACCAACAGAGACCTCCAAAGCGAACATCCAAGCAACCTCCATCCCCTAACACAAACCATGAAACACATACTTCACAAAACCAGTGTGCCATGCAATCACAGCCTGTAAGGCAAAATAACATACCCAACATACTAGTAATAGGTGACTCTATAGTCAGGCACACTGACATCACACTCACTAGGCTGAATAAGGAGAAGGTTACTATTAGCTGCCTGTCGGGTGCCAGGATCCGCCACATAACACAAACACTCAGGTCACTCCAGAACAAGTACAAATATGACTCTGTCATTGTCCATGTTGGTGTGAATGACCTGAGCTGTACCTCCCTGGACTACATGAAAAGAGACATGGAAGAGCTCTCTGATCATGTAGCCCAGGCCGGTATGACCCTGACCCTGAGTAGCATCCTGCCCTCACCAAGAATGATACCACGGTATAAAGAAAAAATTCTTGATTTCAACAATTGGCTAAGTTTCTGGTGTCATTCAAAGGGGATCCAGTGTCTGTCTGCCTGCCTGGGATGACATGTTAGACAATCCACGCTGCTTTGCTAGAGATGGCTTCTTGCACCTGTCACCCTTAGGCTTTTGAATACTTGCCAAGGCTCTTGCCACCCCATAGTGCCTTTTTTAGGCAAGGCTCAAAAGACAAACCCACCGCCGTAAATAGCACAAGTAACAAAAAACTGAGGGTAATGCTACTCAGTGCCAGAAGTATAAACCTCAAAATGCACACACTCGAGGCACTCCTCAGTATGGAGAAAATCGATATATGTGCAGTAACAGAAACCTGGTTTTAGGCTCCAAAGAGCACCCCAGCACTACCAGGCTACAACTCATACCATACATTTCGGCCACAGAACCCAAACTGAAATACAAAAGGTGGGGGAGTATCCATATTCATCAAGGATACCCACACCTCCAGGTTAGTGGCACAGCATGATGCTTCAGAAATCATCCATGTGCAACTAACAATGGGCAAAACTGCAATTCAAATTGTAGCTTGCTACAGATCACCCACCATGTTCCTGGACCCCCATTCCACATTTCTGTAAACACTGGGAAACATAAAGATCCTACCAAACACCCTAATATTGGGTGATTTCAATTACCCAAACATTAACTGGGAGAACTACTCAAGTACTAACTCCCTTGCCCAACTTTTCCTAGAATTTATAAACTCAAATGCCCTGGTTCAACTGGTCAACACTCCCACCAGAGGTGACAACATATTGGACCTGGTCATCACCGACATGGGCGACCGGTGTTCCACACCAAAGGTCAACCCCTCACTGGTTAGATCTGACCATAAACAAATCACTTTGGATATCTATATTCCGTCCCCACCCCCAGACAAGAAAGCCACCGTAAAAAACTTTTCAAAAGCAAACTTCACGTTACTTAAGACCGAGGTGGACAGTTTCAAAGCCCCCATGCTGAAGGATAACACTGTCCAAGCTGCAAAATCCTTTACTAATGCATTCTATGGGCAGCTACAAGAATTCATGGATCATGCCATCCCAAGCAAAACCAAGACTCACTCCTTCAAGAAAAGGAAACCAGCCTGGTGGACTCCTGCCATAAACAAGCTATACAATAGAAGGAGGAAACTAGTACAGAAAAGAGTAAAATCTCAAGAAGGGAAGATATCCCTGATCAGTATCAGCAAGAAACTACGATCCCTCATAAAATCATCCAAGGAGAGCTTTGAAAGAAAAATTGCCAAGGACTCCAAAGATAACCACAAGACATTCTTTAGCTATTTCAAGAATCTAAGTGGCAATGCTTAGATCTGCTCAGAGTTAGTGCAGAATGGCACAAAATACACTGAACCGACCAATATCGCCAACATCCTGGCAGACAGGCTCAGCGCAAACTCCACCTCCCTATCACCCCCAAAAGGGCCCATACCATACCAGATGTATGTAGAGTCCCTGAAATCACAGACACTCAGGTTAAAACAGCCCTCTCCAAAGCCAAAAACACAGCATCAATGGGACCAGACAGTGTCCCAGGCTGCATCCTACACGAGCTCAAAGATGAACTAACCCCTCACCTAAACACACTGTTCAAACTCAGCCTCTCTACAGGCTACATACTCGTAGAGTGGCGCACAACAATGGTTATTCTGCTCCACAAAGGTGAAGCCACAACAGACCCTGGGAACTATTGCTCTATAAGCCTGACTAGCTTGGTCTGCAAGGCTATAGAGTGCATCATCATGGAACTCATTAACAGAAACATTGGGAACCTTCAAACACTGGACCCTACCAAGTTTGGCTTTGTTAATGGCAGATCATGCCTCTAAAACCTGGTGGACTTCTTTGAGACAGTTACCAAGGCTATAGATGAGGGAAAGGTGGTACACACAGCCTACCTAGACCTTGTTAAGGCCTTTGACACCATTTCCCTTTCTGGTATTATAGACAAGCTCACCAGCCTGAACATAAACCCCTACGTCACAAGATGGATTGCCAACTGGCTCACAGGCAGAACCCACATGGCGAGAGTTGCGGGAGCTAGGTCCAACTCTGAACCGGTTACAAGTGGCGTTCCCCATGGCTCAGTCCTAGGACCCCTCCTGTTCAGTATATACTTCTCAGAGGTACAGGCAAGCACAGGAGGACTATGGCTGACCAAGTTCACAGATGACTGCAAACTAGGGGCTATAACTGACTCTCCGGCTGACACAGACATCCTCCAAAAGGGTCTCACTGAGATGGATACCTGGTGTCAAAATCATGGACTCAAGCTAAATGCCAAAAAATGCATAGTCATCCCCTTTGGAAAAAACAAAGTACCCACAAACTACCACATAGGTGGTAGTCCCCTAAATACGGAAGACATAATAAGGGATCTGTGGACCCAAGTAGATAGTAATCTCATCTTTGATAATCACATTGCCAAAGTGGTTAGAAAATCCTTCTACGTGGCCCACCTAATTACAAAAGGGTTCACATCCAGATCAAAAGAGGTCATTGTGCCCCTCTACTCATCACTTATCAGACCCATCTTAGAGTACAATACCCCATTTGGGATGTACCTTACAAGACATCTGCGACAGCTGGAAAGACCACAGAAGTACCTCACCAAGAGGATCAATGTCCTCAAACAGATGCCCTATGCAGCTTGACTGAAGAAACTCCAGTTGTACTCGGTTGCATACTGCCTACTCAGAGGTGATCTCTGCCTGACATACAAGGCCATGTCCAACCCAGAATTGATGGACATGCTCCACCTAAAGAAATCCTTATCCCCTCAAGCCACATGCTCTAGGGATCTAAACCTCACCACAACAATAAATAGGACATGCTGGAGGGAAAGATTCCTGTCCCAGAGACTTCCCATGCTTTGGAACAAGATCCCAATCTACATTAGGCAGAGCTCCTCGCTAACACTCTTCAAAAGAAACCTTGACGAGTGGATGGGAAACAGAAAGTTTATCTTGGGGATCACTTCAGTGGCTCTGCTGGACAGAGGCACAGGGAACTAATTTAAGGGGATGGTGAAAGCCAACACATTCTGGCTAGGCTTATAAATGCCTTCGGGCAGATAGCCTAGTACCCACCTATGAACCTATGAACCTATGAACCTATGAGATGGGACTGGGGGAGTGTCCTAGATCAAATCTACAGTAGGGAGAGCAACTGCAAAAGCCACCAAATTTAAACTACAAACCAAAAATAGGGAGGATGGGCGGGACAAAACAGTTTCAACAGAGATCTAAGCAACAACTAACAGTACAAACTCTAAAACCAAAAAAATATACTCAGCTCTGTATATTTGCAGATCAGTCTCTCAGAACAGGGAGACAACAGTTTCAACAGAGATCTAAGCAACAATTAACAAATTCTATAACCAAAAAAAATATACTCAGCTCTGTATATTTGCAGATAGTCTGGAAGACAGTCTCTCAGACCATAGGTTCCAGCAATTAAATACAGGCTGTTACTAACAGGTCAAATTTTATGCAAGTGATCCTTGAGTTAGTGGTGAGGATTGAGGCTCCTTGATTGCTGGGCCAGGGCACAGGCATCACATATACATTTTTTGATTTCAGTTTTAGTAAACCTTTGTTTTGTTGACACACTTTGGTCAACAAAACAGATTGTTTAAAGTTGTGTGACATTGAAAATTCTCCAGGTTGGGAAATGTGCCATTTTAACAGGGACTGTGTGATGTCAGAGTCAGTATATATAATTGTCAGGAGGTGTGGGGACAAATGGGGGTGCAAGGAAGATTAGACATGCAAAAAAATATGTTTTTTTACTTTGTGTAGTCTGAGGTTAATCCTCAGTGCATAGTAGTAGTAAAAATAATCAAAGCACCCAAATGCCATTGTCCATAAAGTTGACAAAAAAAAAAAGTTCACACGTCACAATGCATGCTATCACAGATAAACTCAGAACAAACAAGTTCAAAGCAGTGTTTTTTGCTTTCCACACCTCTTACTACTTATATACTCTGAGATCACACAATACAAGGGAAAGAACATATTCCCTGATCCCAACATTGTAGCAATCTTGCTGTACAGTTGATTTTCTGTTTTGTCAATGCAATTTGGACAACAAAACAGATGTTGATTATACACACCACTGACAATATTATTGGCTGTTGTATGGGTCTACTTCAGAAGACTGACAAACCAGAAGACTGAAGCCCAAAAGACTGAAAATTCAAAACACTGAATGATGGAATTTGCCCCTTCCCCACTATCGTGCGATCTTAGAGTTGGTATATATAGTTAGCAGGGGGTGTGAGGGGGTGCAACCCCCCCACATGAGAGATGAAGTATTTTGAATTTGCAGTCTTTTGGGATCTAGCCTTTTGGTTTGTCAGTCTTCTGAGGTAGACCTATATATATATATATATATATATATATATATATATATATATATATATATATATATATATATATATATATATATATATATATATATATATATATATATATATATATATATATATATATATATATATATATATATATATATATATATATCGTTCCCTACAGTTGGTCAACTATTGCAATTATCAAAGAAAAAAAGAATGGTACATATGTCTGAAAGGCTTTTTTTCAGAGTGAGAAATAGTTACAGTGGGGACTGGGGACTTCACCCTTTCCCCACTATATTACAGTCTTAGTATATATAATTATCAGGGAGTGTGGGGTGCAGGGAACACTGTGTTTCACACTGATTGCCCATTTATGTTTGATCATTTGCCATTTGACAATATGTTTTTTCAGTATAATGTATAACACATATATATGTATACACCTGCACACATGGTACAGTTCTGTCTCTAGTGGTGTTTGCTCACTAGTGCTGCTTTTCTTCACTATAATGGGCTGCATCAAATTACTCTCTGTTTCAGATTAAAGGGAATTTTTGAGGGGATACTATCTCAATCTTTTATCTGCAGATTACATGAAATCACACTTATGTGATCCCACTTTAGAGTTTCAATGACTTGTGTGTCACACTTCATCCTAGCTCCTATATCAACAGCAAAAGGAGATACAGAACTGTTTCTCACCAGCACTGTAGTACTAAAGAATGGAAAACTGCTTGGCCCACCTTGGTCAATGGAAACACCTGTCTGAAAAGTTGCAGACAAATGATTTGGCAGAAATTTTGAGACTGTCCCTGGCCTGTTGCAGAGAGGGATGCTCTCTAGGTGCCCATGTTCAGCTAACAGCATGGATCTTGGCATATTTGTTAGGCAGATTGGCTTGAGAGGCTAACACCAGCTCTCTTGTGTGAGAAGGCAAGAAGGTAGCGTGTTTGTACCATTAGAGATGTGTACTTGTAGGTAGGTAGGTGATTGGTCATGGAAAAGAACAGGGTAGGTTGGTACTTTTAAGAGGTGCATGTGCCGCTGAGTCAGGGATGATGTGTATGTGGAAGCATGTTAACCATTACATGTCTAGTCAGTGATTTTGAGTCAGTTGTCACCTGTAAAAAGGGGTTAAGAGGGATGTGGCAGGGATCTTCATGAGACTTGTATATTGACTTACTTCCCAATACCTAACTGTAATAGGGGAAGACCTGGGCTGATTAAGCTCCCATATGGGAACAAATGGACTGGAGGACTCTTGCCTAGTATGAGGATATCTACCTCTAACCCTTGGAGGAATTAATGAGCTGATGAGAATATACTAAGAGGAGTCATTGTACAAGAATTCCAAGGGGGAAGTAAAACTCTTTTCCTACTCTGCCTGCCTTATTTCACCCTGTTTGCTCATTTAATTCTATTCTACACTAGCTCACTTCTTCTTTTCTGCTAACACATTTTGCTCACAGCAGTTTCCTTTCTTCCCTTTTGCTTATCACTCAAGTCTTCTTTCCTGACTTATCCCTTCTAGTACTTTCCAGCATATTGACTTCTCATTTTGCTTCTCACAACTGTAGCATATGTATAGGTGCACACACACACATGCACACACATAGGCGCACACACACACACACACACACACACACACACACACACACACACACACACACACACACACACACACACACACACACACACATGCGCGCACAAGCATCACACTCACCACACTCATTCACTTTCGCATCTGTTCCTTCTTTTTCCTTTTATTCCACTTCATAACCTTTAATATGATTTTGAGACATGTACCCCCTCCAGTGTATTATCTTATTTCACTTTTATTTGTATATTTAACTTATTTTTCAAATATGTGTAATAGCTTTTGTATTGGTATATTAGCTTGATATATATTACGTGTACCTCTACCTCTACATCCCAATGTTCTATTATCTTACTGTATGCATACTTATATTCCTTTTCTAACTGTTCTTTATCATACCTTTCCACGTAGTAAACCTGTCTGTCTCTTCATACTATACATTTGGTACACTGCTCACAACTGTGAAACTTGTGCAGCTTTGTTTATATCATTCATTTAACACTCTCTGTACCTCTGCTTCATCAATATTATACATCTGCTGCCTACTTCTAAGTTGCAAGAAAGTAAGTCATGTAATCCCATCTCAGGATTTCCAAATATAGCCAATGCCCCTCATGATGCCAGCAATGTCAGCTGATTTATAGGTCAGAGAGCTCTCTTTGTGTACTTTTTCCTAAAGAAGCATATTTCCAGGAAGATTTTATTTTATTTTATTCTCTGTTTTTTTGAACTATAGTTATTGCACTATTGTTAACCTGTTAATTTCTTTTTTTGAACTATATTCCTACTGATTTTGCCTGTTCTGCTGTCAAATTATGCATTGATTATGTTTATATGTACTCCATGTTCTACTGGGGAATTGTTTTTGCATTCATGCTTATATGTTACTACTGTCTAATTTTCGTTTTGTGGAGCTTTTTTTTCGTCTGCCTCCACTGAAAAGTTGCTTCTCTGCCCTCTGACTTTCCCAGTAAAAAATGGAGGTAAATAACTAACTAACTGAATAAATAAATAAATATGTGCATGCATGCATTTCATGACTTTTCGTGAGTAAAATCCAGAATGAGTTCACTTCAGATGTATAACATCAGGAATATTGATGCCAAGATTTTTGTTATTGCCCATTGAGAGAGGCACTTAGTATCACATACTGCATCACTGCAGTAACTTACTGTATGACATGCATATTCACTTTACTGTAGGAACATCACACCCACTTCTTGTGCATACACATATGTATCTGCAAGTGAAAAAGAATATGATAAAGCATGTTAGTTATTTTCTAACAGTACAACAGTACATTCCCAGCAGTTGGTATTGAGATGTTAATGCTACACAGCTGTTTTTGAGGAATGGCTACTTTTAGCTGCAACTAACTATACATGTCTTAGTATACAATTTAAATGGCGCTGACATCTCAAAGTGCATGTGGCATCTTAATAAATATCTTGCGTCTTCTCTTACTTTATATAGGTACTACTACTATTATGAAGTGTACAGCGGTCAGCGAAAGGCTGGGTCACTTTATTTACTGGAGTTTTCTGTTTTCAGTGTTGTGTTCTAGATATACCTCTCAACCTCCATACATTAAAAATCATAGCACTGACCATTAAAAACCATAGCAGAGGGTCAGAAAGAGGAGTACTTTCCTGCTTTTCAAAAATAGAAGGTCTTTATATACTAGACCCTGTGTATTAATTTGTGTGGAATCTTTGTATAAGCTCAGTTTATGTATTTCATGAAGTATGTACATGAACAGGCCTAACTTTATGAGGAACATCATAAATGTAGGAGGAGCAAGGCTAAATTTGAGGGCCAAAACCAAAGCACTATGTCTAAATCATAGTTGTTGAGAGATATGGTTCTAGGTTTGAGGAAACAATACACATTTTGAGAGCACTAAAAACCTGTAACAATTAACAAAAGCCAAAGGAATGGGTAATTGGCAGTGCTCTATCTGATATAAATGGGGTAGAAATTGCAACTGGTCAATACAAGTCCCAAGTTTTCTAAAAAAGTGACTGAACTAACCTGCTGAAAAATCTAATAAAAAAGAAACAGTGAAGTTTCAGATTCCTAACAGCAGCATTATCAGTGACTGTTGTATGTTCATAGCAGATTAAGAGAGACAGCCTGATGTCAATTATAATATACACATTCATCATGGCAACTTGGCAAGGCAGTTACAAACATGCTTAACAATCATTTGCTAATGAAATAAGTCAAGCTGGTCTTTATATAACTAATAATTAGAGGATACCAGAGCCAAACTAGAAAGAACATTTTTTGGAATCATAAAACAGAAAATGGAAATCTGGATGTCATCCAAAGTTCAAAACAGGAAAATAAAAAAATAATTCAGGATATTAACTGTTTAAAAATTCTTTATTTTATTTATTTTATTTTTTTTTTATTTGCAGTTGTTTAACCAGGATAGTCCATTGGGCCTGAAGAACCCGTTTTCAATGGAGTCCTGGGGAGAAAAGCTCCTCATACAGATTACTCAAAGGTTAATATACAAACATAGATAACATGAATATTACAGAGGTAAACAAACTAAGATTAATATACACACATAGAATGCATGAAGACTACAGAGGTAAAACAGACTGATCAAAAGTATTTCAATCAAAGTTAATAATAACATTTTTTTTTTTTGGACAGGTAGTTTAGAACTTGGAAGTGTATAAACTTTTAAAGCATGCATATTCTGGTTTCCACAAATCAGCGAATAAACTAATGGATGAGTTAGCAGGTTAGTTTGTTATTACCCAGATATCAGCCTGGCCTTACTTTCTTTAATATACCATATTTCCTGGGGACAAGACTTAATAGCTGCCAGACAGCAGATGGCGCTCATTATCCATTCACTAGATTCAATAAAAATATGCCTTTGTAGGAGCTGTTGCAATGGATTACATACTGCTTACTCACAAAAAAATTCTTCTGCTTTTGACATGTGGATTTGGTAAACCACTTTAAATTTACGTATCACACTTAATACTGAGACTCTGGATGAAGACACCTATGCAGTTGCAGTCACTAGGCAGTATACTATTAATCACTAAAACTGCTTTAAACTGCAGCTAGAAATCCATCAGGGAGGCCCTTTTTATTACACTGCCCGTCTTAAGTTCGTATTAGTAAGGATAAGAGTAGCAGAGCAATAATATGATGACAAAGGAGTGCCTTGTTCTACAGAAGATTTTATTGACAAAGATTTTACATGTTCTGACAATACATCTGCCAATAACCTAAGTGCAGTAAAAAAACATAATACGCAGGGAAATAATGTGGTAGTCACAACAAATCAAGGTATTTCTCTTCAGTTTTAGTCTTGGAGGAACAATACCTCTTGTCTAGATGCCTGTGTGTGAAGGGACTCAAGGATTCTGCTAGGAAGCAAAAGAAAGATTTCACTTGCACATATAAGCCTATCAGTGAAGCCCTTCTACCTGTAAGACTGGCTTGTACAGGTGAGCAAGACATTTTCTTTTAAACAGATAGCCAGGTTATCGATTACAACATGTCACAAAGGAATCAGCTGGTGTTAGCATAATTCAAGTGCTCTGCTTCTATGCCTCCTTCCAAATTTAATTCAGGCTGTACTATTAATTTTATTACACTGGTCGACTTACATCATAATAGTTTAAACAGCTGACTTCTAGTTAGTCTGTATCAGGGGAATTATTCATTTTGTTGTAGCTAAAATTGTTTCGAGACCCCTACAGATAATCTGAAATTTTCTGATCTGTACTGCATTCTGTTGAATAAAGCCTTGCCAACATGTTCTTTTTTAAGTCTGCAGGGGAGCTCCACATAGCCTTTGCAACTCATGCACTCATGTGAAATTATTTTACTGACAGCGTACCACATTTTCTTTGTGATGCATCATTCCTGTACTACATATTACAGCAGTCAAGCAATATAAATAAAATTAATCAGCTTAAAATGTTTCTCTTTCTTAAATTATTTTAAATTTTAAACAGACCACTGGTTTTGGCTTGCACCTCAGAAAAGTATATCCCAAACAGCAGAGGCCCCAAGACCAATCTTTGAGGTTCACCACTCGTTACAGGTCTACTACTAGAGGTGGTTCCTCCACTTTGACTGAGTGGGTTCTATCAGTGAGCCAGTTAGCTACTCATCTGGTAACATACGGGTTGTTACCTAGCTGGGAGAGTTTATCTATTATGCTCAAGTGAGGAATAGTGTCAAAGGCTTTGGCTAGGTCAAGGTAGGCAGTGCACACAGTCTTCCCCTTGTCCATGGCTTTGGTGACTGTTTCAAAGACGTCGATCAAGTTTAACAGGCATGATTTCCCTTTGACAAAACCAAGCTGTGTGGATCAAGCTTTTGGAGGTTGCCAATGTCCTTGTTTATAAGGTCCATGATAATGCGTTTCATGGCCTTGCAGATCAGGCTAGTTAGGCTGATGGGCCTATAATTGCCTGGGTCAGTAGATGTACCACCTTTGTGTAGAGGGATGACAGTGGCTGTCCTCCATTCAGGTGGGATGAAGCCGGTGCTCAGGCTTTGGTCGAATAGGGTGTCTAACAGAGCTGAGAGCTCATGACTGAGTTCATGTAGGATACAGCCAGGGATGTTATCAGGTCCCATGGAGACTGTATTTTTTGCCTTTGAGAGGGCATTAAGGACCTGCTCCCTAGTGATGAGGTGAGGGGGGCAGGTGCTGGGGATGTCCTGGTTTAAGAAATGGGGATAGGGGGGTGAAGTTTTCACTGAACCTGTCTGCCAGCAGGTTAGCTATATCTATGGCATTTTTGTATGTGGTGTTATAGACCACCAGTTCAGAGAAGATTTGAGTGTTGCCTTTGAGATTGCAGACATATGTGAAGAAGGCCTTGTGATTGTCCTTGGTGTATGTGGCCAATTTGGACTCAAAGTTAGCCTTAGAGGATTTCACCAGTGACCTTATTTGTTTGTTCAGACAAAGTAGAGGTAGCTTCCAACTTGGCACCTACTCCTTCTTGGCCCTGGGCAGCAATTTTTATAGAGTTTGTTTATTGCTGCTGTCCACCAGACAGGTTTATTCTTCCTTGAGGAAGATGATTTGGTCCTGTCAGGTATTGCTGAGTGCATACAGCTATGTAGGTGCTCATATAGTTTTTTGGTGTAGGCTTGGACATTAGTCCTAGTTCCAACTGAAGGAACAGTGAGTGTGAAGCTGCTTATACCTGCTCTGAGGAGATTTTAGTCAGCTTTGGAAAAGTTTTTTCATTTGACCCTGACAAGGGAGGGCCATGGGAGATGGTGACTTCAAAAGTGATTGCTTTATGGTCAGATCTTAGCAAGGAGGATGACACTGTAGGAGTGCCACAGTGGCTACTGATGTTGGTTAGAACCAGGTCCAGGATATTTTCACATCTCATAGGGGTGTCAACCAGATGATCCAATGCATTGGCATTGACAAATTCGAGGAATCTCTGGGCATTCATGTTTGAGCTAGAACAGGTCTTCCACTCTATGGTTGAGTAGTTAAAGTCACCCAGGATCAGGGTAGAGGGTTGAATCTTGATGGATTCTAGTATGTCCAGATAGGTGGAGTGGGCATCCTGAGTCATGGTTGGGGGTCTGTAGCTAGCTATGATTTGAATAGGTGGATTCTAGCACCTGACAAGCAACTTACTGTGACTTTCTCCTTGTCTAGCCTGGTGAGGGGCACATCTGTGTGTCTCACGATAGAGTCTCCTATGACTAGTACACTGGGTATGTGGTTGGGCCTTAGAGGCTGTGAGACACAGATGTGTGTACTATGTGTGATGCTTGATGCTGTGGGTTGTGATGTGGGTGTGTGTTTTTGCTTCAGAGGTCTCTTTTATTTAGGTATGAGTTTGTTGAGAACCCCCGCATATGTAGGAGTGTGTTGTACAGATATGGGTGGTGTTAAAGGTGTGGTGTTCATAGTGTTTGTGCAGACATCCTTCTCAGTGCCAGATTTACTGACTTGTGACTGAGACAGCAAGGATTCTAGGTTCTTAATGTGATTGCATCTCTCACATATTGTATTCCTAGGTGGTAGTAGTAGTAGAGGGTTGTCTGTGTACATAAGGCAGTTGCTACACTATCTCAGGATGTCTATATCAACCAGACTAGCAGGAGAAAGCATGTTTTTTTAAGTTAAAATAAAAACAATGATTAGCTCCATTGGAACCACATAATAATAAATGTATTCCATGTCACCCAAATAACTACTTTCATATTAGCCACAACACTTTACAAACACCTGCACATACTAGACTTCTGCCCTGATCCTGCCACCAATTTTACAATTAATGCCAGTCACCTCAGAAAAAAACCTCCTCAATCCCATTACCTTAAAATAAAGTATTTTGAAGTGAAAAGATCAGGTAACACTACAAGGAGATCTCAGTCAGACTTGTATTGGAACAATGATTGTGCAAAAGCGTAAATCAGTTACTTATGGAACAAGCTGTCTTCTGCCTTTGAAAGAGAGGGATAGGTTCAGAGTTCAGCAAAGTTCCATGGAAAAGCAGTCCGAAAAAGTAGTTTTAAAGAAGTATGAGTAGCCAAGGCTTTTCATCATTTATAATAAAGATGGACATTTTCTGAGATTAAATCAGAGACTTCTGTTCAAAATCAATATGTTATAAAGAGACTCTGCTATGTACAAGAGTTATATACTGCAAGCCTCCAGTCAAGAAGTGTATCATAAAATGTCTTGCAAGATTTCTGAGAAGGTGTCCCAACATATATGCCAACAAGTCTCACTGAATGAATGAAGTGCTCATTGGGCTTTACAGCATTAAAGTAACAGATAGCACCATGTGAGTGGTGAAGCAGGTCACATACTTGCCTTTGGTGCAGAAGGCTGTGGGTTCTATTCCTACACCAGCTTTATTACTTACTGACACTGCAGTGCTACATAAGTGGGCTGCTGCACTCCTGAGAGTGTTGTCCTTTGGATGAGACTTTAAACCAAAGTCCCATCTGCTTGAGATGGTGGTAGCTCAGGTGGATGTGAAAGATCTCATGGCACCTACCAAAAAAAAAGTAGAAGTTGCTCGAAGCCCTGCCAAATTTCCTGTAGTAGTAGAAATACCAAATTGGGTCTCCAATGAAAAAAGGCTACTAGCCTAGTGGAGCTTACCCAGTAAACAAGGAATAAATAAAATTAAAAAATACATGCTTATCACCATTCCTAATACAACAGCAAAATAAATGCAGACTTTCCCATATACTTTTACTATACAAAATTTTTGAGAACGCCAAGAAATGAATTAGGCATGAGCAAGGTCTGAAAATTTATTGAACTGAATTTTAAATGTGCTGTTAAATATTGCACTACTAAAGTGTTTCCTCTTTGTATATGAATCATTGAAATGACATTCATATCATGCCCTGAAATGCATGGTTCTTACGTGGTGTGATGAAGTTAGATAATATTCAGGTCTGTAGATTTTTCTGGGAATACTGTCAAGGATTGTCCAGATGTATACATATTGAACAGGTCTGTATATAGTTATATAATTCTGTATCATAGATTAAAAGGGAATGCTTATCTTTAAAAGAAAGGGTGTAATGTGTATAGTTTTAATTAATTAGAACCTCTAGCCTATATATCTGTTCATAAATATATATCCCATGACCTGACTTTGTGTATAGTAATGCAGCCTGCATTGTATTCAGATAAAATTGGCCACATGAAGCTTGACTACATCTCATTTTAGGCCATCCTGAATATGAAAATATGAAACCACACCATTGTTCTCTTTCAATAAACTTTTCTCATCCATTCATATGCATTTATATATTTGTTGACCAGGTAGGCACACTGCTTCAAGGATCCTATTCAGGCATGTCCTGGACCAAAAGGCATACATTGTTTATGAAAACAATGATACACTCAATGACATGCAAAGAAACAAAACACTGAACACAGTGTGTATCACTAAAGAGAATGGTACTTATGCTGCAGTGCATGTAATGAGAATGATGCTAGAGAGCTTGCATTTTTAACAGCAAGATACAGAGTTAGCATATCAAACAGTACAAATTATAAATATTAGTGACTGCATACATTGGTACAGCGGTTGCATTGTTACTTCACAGCAAGAGGCTCTCCTGTTCGATACTCGGCTGGAGTACCTTCTGTGTGGAGTCTTCATGTCCTCTCCGCGGTCGAGTGGCCTCTGAAAGACATGCGTGAATGGGTGTACCTTTGCTGAAGGTTGGGCATCGGGCTGGCAACTCGCCACCATAAAAAAAAATCGACTGCCAATCATTAACGGACCAGAGTTCCACTGTGGCGACCCCTAACCGGGAAAAGCCGAAAAGACAAACAAACAAAGTGACTGCATACATTACTAGATTAAGTTAGAGAGTGAAGAGAAGGCTTGGGTATGATAGAATTGGAGAAGTTAGGTTAACAAAACTTAAGAATAGTGAAGGCTGGGTGAGTTCTCGAGAGTTATTTACAGTATATAAAACCATTTGTAGGCCAGCTTGGTTTAAATAAAAGTTTGCTAGTTGAAGTGGAGGCAGGGGGGAGAGTACTGGAATATTATTTAAACTTTAAAAAACATCAAAGACTTAACAAGTTCACAAGTCATAAAAATAATAACTAAATCACTAAAAACAACTAAAAATAAATACTTTAATGGAAATGTGTAAGCACTTTCATTCTAAACACAGAACTTCATCAGACAAATCCATTCAAAACCCATGATACATTTTAAATAAACTTCCCTTAGTCCCATGTTCAACAACTCAATGCTTTAATCCCTTCCTTCTCAAAACAGTTTTAAAATTTTCTGTATCATTCAGCATTGAGAAACTGCAGGCATTTAATCTTACTTGTCAGCAGTATTCCTTCCTAAATCTTCCTCAGCTTCAAACCTCACATCAAAATTATACAATTTATCTATAACTGAGAACATAAACTTAATTTTATTCACTTCACTACTATGAGATTGTAGCAAATTTAGCCAAAGCATTATGTATATCTAATTTCTCAACAGCATGCACATGTTCATAAACACTCATATAAAATTCTCTTGTAGTTCATCCTATATATAAAGCTTGACAGTATCTACATGGAACAATATAAACTATGCATTTTGACTAACAGGTAAACTTCCTAGATAATTTTATCTAAAAATTCCTAACTTCTACATAAATCTTATTTCCTTATTTCATACACTTGCAATAATTGCAAACTAAACATTTAAACATCCCTTTTAAAGACCCTGCATTATTATTATTCCCCAAAGACTTTCTTTGAAAATAATCTTTTAAAATTTTACCTTTCTTAGTGACAAAAAAATGGATTTTCATCTATTAAATTTTTAAAATCTGGAAAATTCATAACAAATCCTTAAAACTCCTCTCATCAACTGAATTTGCCACATAACAAGCCACTGAAACGTTCTTCTTCAACTCTTTTTTTATTATCACCCCTAAAGCTTTTACTTATTGGCCTGTATTCTGAACTTCTTTTACTCATCACTTCCTCAAACAAATTGTTAACTAGTAATTTTGGATACCCTCCATCAAAAAATGTACACCTTATTGCATCACACTAATCCTTAAAATATTCTGGGTCTTCAGTTAATCTACTTGGTCTAATAAATTGACTTCACTATATTCTTTTTAGATTTAGATGATGCATGCTATCAAAATGTAAATAAGCATTGCTTTGGACTTCTTTTTTTAAAAATTCAATTTTTTTAATTTATCATTACACTTATAAACCAATAAATCTAAAAAAATGAATACTTTCCATCTCAACACTGAAGGTCAATTTTAAATAATTTGCAATATTATTTAAATGCACTGCAAAATTCATCGGTTCTGTTATATCACCTGTCCATAAAATAAACACATCATCACTAAAATGCTTATAAACTACGACATGTTTAAAAAAATCAGAATTATAAACATATTGCTTCTCCCAGCCTGATGATAAAAGGAAGTTCAGATTACAGGGCAATAAGTAGAAGTATTAGGGGTGATAATAAAAAAGAGTTGATGAAGGACTTTTCAGTGGCTTGTTCTTTGGCAAACTCAGTTGATGAGAGGAGTATTAAGGATTTGGTTAGTACGAAATATCATGAATTGAAGGCATTTACAAAATACAATAGGTAAAAATCTGTTTTTTATCAATAAGAAAGGTAAGTAAAATTGTAAAAGATTATTTTCAAAGAAAGCCTTTGGGGAAGAATAATACTGCAGGGACTGTAAGAAGGATGTTTAAATATTTAACTTGCAATTATTGCAAGTGTGTGAAGGAAGGAAATAATATTTATGTAGAAATTAGGAATTTTGAAATAAAATTATGTAGGGAGTTTACCTATAAGTTAAAATGTGTAGTTTATATTGTTCTATGTGGAAATGGTCAAGCTTTTTAAATAGAACGAACTACAAGAGAATTTTATATGACAGTTTATGAACATTTGCATACTGATGAGAAATTAGATATAAGTAATGCTTTGGCTAAACATGTATTTCGATTTCATAGTAATGAAGTTAATAAAATTGAGTACATGTTCTCGGTTATAGATCAAGTTGATAATTTTGATGAGAGGTTTGAAGCTGAAGAAGATTTAGACTAGAAAGAATACTGCTGACAAGTTAGATTAAATACCTGCAGTTTCCCAGGCTGAATGATAGAGAAATTTTTAAAACTGTTTTGAGAAAGAAGGGGTTAAAGTGTTGAATTGCAGAACATGTGACTAAGGGACGTTTATTTAAAATGTAGCATGGGTTTTGTATGGATTTGTCTGATGAAATTTGATGTTTAGGAAAAAAGCACTTACATATTTCCATTAAAATATTTATTTTTTATCATTTTCAGTGATTTATTATCTAAACTTTGTTGTATAGCAGTGACATATCTGTGTTTTTAAAGGATTTACAAAAGTTATCTAGAGTGCTGGAGTTGTACATGCCTAAAGTAGTCATTCCAATTTAATGCTGCTATTGTAAAAAGACTTCTCTGCTATGATAAGGTTATAGGGTTGCCAGATTAATAGATTGGTATGAGAGTTCCTGACAGTGCATGTAGGTTTTCTATAGTGGAGAATTTTTTAAGAGGGAAGACAATAATGTTCAGTTAATGGCATAAAACACAAAAAAAGAGCCAGTAAATACAGATAAATACCTAATCCAAAACCACAATTAATCCAATGAAACAAGATGAGAAGAGGTAAAATGTATGGCAAAAATCCAGGTTAAAATTTTTTATTAAGACAGCAAGTGCAAGTACGTAAGTGCTTATTTAAAAATATGGGAAACATCAAAAAGATCCCATGTTATCCAAAAGAGCATGCCCCATGTAGGTGGATTATGTCCAAGAGGTGACAGGGCCCTGTCGTGAATGCATTCAGTGTAAATATATTGATTCCACAGAGAGGTTTGAGCACCCTAATTTTAGAAAAATATTTAGATTTAGAACAGAGGGCACTTGTGAGACAGAACATGTTGTATACCTGGTGTGCTGCCAGGTATGCAAAGGATTCTATGTAGAAAAAACAGATAGAATGCTTAAAAATAGGATATTCAGCACCAAGTAGTAACAAATGCATTGGCTAAACATGTTATGAGCACAGACAATATCCATAGTTTTAAATTTATGATTATAGACAGAACCAGGATAGATGACAGAATGGGGGACATTAGGAATAGAACTGATGTGAGTGAGACCAAGTTGGTAGGCAGGCTGAGAGAGGATTCAGGCAAAGAGCTTAATGACAAGGTCCCTTTAAAACTTTTGCTCAAAGCCAGAGCATTGAGGAGATGAGATGTTCTGTGCAGCTTTGCAATAAGTGTTTTTGTATTCATTCAATTCATTATATATGTCTTGTATTATATATGTTATTTATTATTTGAGCCTTTAATATATATGTATTTCTAGATATATTTTATATATGTTTTATACATCTGTAAGCACCATTAGGTATGTTTAAGTTTAAAAGGGGTTCAATTGCTAATTGAAGTGGTGGATCACACTATTTAAATGTGAAGGTGTAGTGGGTGGATGAATGTCTGATGGAGCAGTAGAGAATACTGTGAAAGCATTTACGTATGTGTACTTGCTGTCTTAATAAAGAATTTTAACCTGGATTTTTGCCATACACTTTACCTCGTCTCATCTTGTTTTGTTGGATTAAATGTTAATTTAATAGTTTGTATGTTAAGATGTTGAGAAGGAAGATGGCTCTTTATACTACTGGGAGCCTATTACATTTCTGAACTGTTACACAGTGGTGATCATAGTGATGGCTGAGGTGGCTGAACCTGAGAATTTTGTTATCATTTTTTATGTTATGTTATGTATAGATTGTGTAAAGATTACAGGACAGTGATGTGCAGTGAACATTCAAGAACACTGATAACAATTGCCCACACTATATTATTAGTAGAAGAGTTGTGCTAGTTTATATACTGCTGTGAGCTGGAAAATGACTGCAATGGATTGTTGTATTACAGTAGACTGATAATGTTGTATCAAGAAATATTCCCAGGTATATCTACTAGCAGTGGCTGGCAACCTGGCTCTAGTACAGTAATTAATGCAGAGATAAAATTGTGTAGGAAAATCATGATCACAGATACTTTGGTGCTGAGGGACAGTTTTTAAGGTGAAGACAGTTCCAGAGAAGTTTGAAATCATTTTGTAGTAAGGAGTTTATTTGGTTTTGAGTATTGGAAGCTCTGAAAAATGACTATATTGTAAGCAGAAAGGATACAATTAAAAGTGGGAAGATCCCAGATCCCATGGGAAATTGTTGATAAACAAGGAGAATGAGAGGACCAAGTACTGAGCCTTGTGGTATACCAGTTTTAGTGACTGAGTAGTGGATGTGGGATGCTGGTTGATATGATGAAGATTTTGTTGAGAAGATAGTTTTTGAACCAAGTACAGACTTTGTCAGAGAATTTGCATTTTCTGAGTTTTGCCAATAAGATATTAAGGAAAGTGCATTCAAAGGCCTTTTTTTAAATATTGATAAGCATTGCATGTTCCATTTCTTCTATTTTATATTGATATAATTGTCATTAGCAAGAGAAAGGATGGCGGTGATTGTTCTGTATTTTAGTCTGAAGCCATGCTGCCTACCTGAAAAGATGTCATATTCAGTAATAAGCTGTATGATTTGATCACATATGAGTGTCACTAGTATTATGGCCAGAGGGTCCAGGTTGACAATGGAGCAGTTCTATTCAACTGATCTTGGGTTGGGTGCCTTTGGGATGACATTACAGTAGCATACTTAAATAAATTTGGAACAATTTTGGTTGTGAGAGTAAGACTGTAGATATGTGTTAGTGAGGCAGCTAGGAATCATCTGTCAGGTTTGAGAAAAATAGGCAGTGAATAGTGAAGATGATACTAACTTTATTTTCAGGAAAGTGTTGAATATCAAGCATACTCAAGTAAGAAAGACAGGGAAAGTTTGTGGGTAAAAAATGAAGCTCAGAAGGGGCTTCTTAAAGAGGTAGAGGAGATGGGAACTGAGATGGAGTTGGCTAGGAGGGAAAAGGTAGTTGGTTAAATAGGATAAAGTTGAGGATATTACTGTGAGAGAATAAGGATCAGCAAGGGAAGATGGGTTGGAGAGGGTCAAAGGATAGCGAAATGTTCGAGCAAGTAACAGCTCAGAGATTTGAGAAGTATTTTCAACATTCTATAACAGACTGTATAGCTCAGTAGAAGGTCAGGAAAGGGTTTCAGTACCTATAAAGTGCCAGTCTAAGATATGCAACTCAGGAATTTATGAATAAAACAGTAAGTCTGGAGCAGGTAGTGACTGCTATTAGGCACATGAAGGTGAACAACAAAGGACCAGAAGGTTTTCTGATGGATTCTATCAGATGGTGTGATTAGAGGTTAAAGAAAGGTTGGTCAGAATGTTTAATGATGTATGGAAGGAGGGAGGCCAATGTCAGTGTATGAGGCTACAGCTAAGGTATTAGCTAAAAGGAAGAGAGGTACCTGGAAGATCTGGCTAACTATAGGACAACTTATTTGTGTATTTAGGATGTGAAAATTGTTGTGAGGGTTCTAGCAACCAGGTTAGAGCAGATGTTACTCAAGGTGATATGAGTAAAACCAGTGGGCTTATTAGGGGAAATCTTGTGTGGATCACTGGGCAGTGTTGTTTGACCTGGGTAGAAGAACAGGGTCAAGGTGCAGCAGGTGTTGTTTTGATAAATATTCTGAAGGTTTTTGGTAGTGTTAGGAACAGGTAGTGGAGAAGGCATGCTTATAACAGAAATAAAAAATACAAGATATTCTGGGTTACAATTTTGGCAACTAGAGGTAGGTCAGAGAGGATAAGGCAAGAACAGTGCATATGAGGACTGTGCCTATTATTTTGTATTAATTTAATCACAATCTGAGTTATATTCAGTCAATAAACTGCATATATTGAATGGGTACAGAAGTAATGTGTGGCTGGACGGACCACAGCTGTTGTTTAAATACAGTTTAACAGTAGCTGATCTAGCTGTGCAGAATAATTTTGTGTTTGAGTAAAACATATGGAAATGCATTATTCTGACTATTAATGCTATATTAATTTGAACACAATTTGACATCTGAGGTGTATATTGTCAATAAAGTGGCTGTAAAGAGGTGGTACTTTAACAGTCTTGGAAAGTGGTCACAGGTATCATTGGATCACAGTTAAATATTCAGTTATTTGGCTTGTCAGGGTTATTGAGTGTTTGACTAAATTCAACTGAACTGCATTACTGAGGCTATTATATTTATTTGATTGTAGTCAGACACCTGAGGTGTGTGTGTGTGTGTGTGTGTGTGTGTGTGTGTGTGTGTGTGTGTGTGTGTGTATATATATATATATATATATATATCAATAAAGTGAAGAAATTCTTAGCAAAGCCATTTATTGAGTGCTTTTCATTCATTCAGAATGAATACACAGAAAATCAAACAGATTTGGGGGGTGGAGCCTAAATGGCCAACTGGTAACAGTTTTTTTCTTGAGCTCCACATCAGCTACCAAGAACAGGAAAATTATTATTTAAAATTCTATTATCAGCTCCTTAAAAATTATACAATCTGTTTGAGAACCTGTAATCTACTAGATTTTCAAATTTGGAGCTTTTTCTTAAAAAATTTCCTGTAATAATTAATGATTATACAACTGGGCAGAGATGAGCAACTCAAAATCTTCACACGCTGATTCCACACTAAGGAAAGAAATCCAGTCTATATCTACTACTCTCCAGGAATTATCTTTAAAAATGGACAGATTTACTGACAACCTTGAAACTTTAAAGATGAACTGTCAACAACAAACTGATGTTCTAAAGGAAATCCTCCAGCAGCAACAATCCAAAGTTCTGAACATTGAGACTTCACTGAATGATATAGATAAAAGACTTAAGGAAGATGAATTCCACTGTGAGACCATTCTGCAACGAAACACTTGACTGATAAATAAAGTAGACGATGTCAAAAACAGAGAGATGAGAACAAATATTAGAATCTTTGGTATCCCTGAAAAAACAGAAGGAGAAGATATTATTTCCTTCCTAAATTCCTGGCTGCCTGAATTTTTGGACTTAAAAGGTTTGTCATACAGGATCAAGAGAGCACATAGAGCCATAGGGAAACCTATCCCTCCTTCCCCTAATGCTTCTCCAAGATCCATAGTTGTGAAGTTCCTATCCTTCTTAGATAAAGAACTCATACTGAAAACAGCTTGGAGGAAAAGTCCCTTGTCTTTCAAAGGAAACCAAATAAGGTCAGATAATGATTACTCCTGGAAATGACCAAATAAGGTTAGATAATGATTACTCCACAAGAGTCCTGTTAATGAGGAAAAGCTCTTGGCCATTGGTAAGGCTATTAAAGCAAAATAAAATTAAGGCACAATTAGTCTATCCAGCCAAAATCAAAATCTACCATCAAAACGAGATGAGATCTTTCAACAGTGTCGAAGAAGCTGTTTCTTTTATCCAAAACAACAACATCATTACAATCCCAGAAGGCATGGACTGGTCACCATCTACAACCCTTAAAAGATCACCCAAGAAAAATAACTGGATGCATGTAAGAAAGAAGAAAATGAAAACTGGAGCTAAAAATACTGGACTTCCTAATTGTCTCAAAGATCAAGCTAAATCATAAAATGTTTATGGAAACCTAAAGAAGTATGTATCATTACTTTACTTGTCTTGTATAACTCTTCATTTATTTAACCAGTGAAACTTAATCATCTTCCTTCGGCTGTTCCCATTAGGGGTCGCCACAGCAGATCATCTGTTTTCATTTCTTCCTGTCCTCTGCAACTTGCTCTGTCACACTAACCACCTGCATGTCCTCTCTCACCACATCCATAAACCTTATCGTAGACCTTCCTCTTTTCCTATTACCTGGCAGCTTCATCCTTAGAATCTTTTTTCTACTCAGCATCCCTCCTCAGCACATGTCCAAACCAACATAATCTTGCCTCTTTGGCTTTGTCTCCAAACCTTCCAGCCTGGGCTAACCCTCAAATATACTGATTCCTAATCCTGTCCACCCTCATCACACCTATTGCAAATCTTAACATCTTTAACTCTGCCACATCCAGCTCAAACTCCTGCCTTTTTGTCAATGCCACTGTCTCCAACCCATATAACGTTGCTGGTCTCACTACCCTCTTGTAGACCTTCCCTTTCACTCTTACTGGTACTCGTCTGTCACCAGTGAAACTTGCAATCTAAAATTAATATTACTATATTCTTATTGGATACAACTGCTAGTGTTACCTAGGATGTATAGTTAGTTGGATCCTGCACACATATGTTTATTTCTTTCTTGAATTGTCTCTTCCTTTTTTTTTTTTTTTTTTTTTTTTTTAATTAGGGGAGGGAGAGGGGAAAGAGGGAGGGAAATGAGAAAAAAAGGGGAAGGGTTAATTTACTGTCTGTTTAATCAGAAACCTGAAATAGATAATACCAGAACATGATTTTATGTATATATTGTAAAGAACACTTGTTTTTTCAAGCATTCTGTCAGTATATGATTTAAACATGACATCATTTCTTTTCCCTGATCTTGTTTCCAGCTTAGTGTTTTAACATTCTAAACTGTCATTTGTTTCTTTCGTGAAACAGTAACCTCGAGTGCTACTTTGAATTGAAGAGCAGTTTCTTTTTCTCTGCATCCAAGTGCTCTCGTGGTTGTCTGTAAACTGAACTTCGTATAGCATTAAGAAACTTGTTTGGGTACTGTATTAGAACTCTGTGGTCAACTGTGTGAGTGACGCTGACGTGTAACAGAGATCTCCTTTGCCTGTGTTGTTGCTTCAGCAGCTTGAAAGTTGTCTGGAATATAAAGTACACAAGACATTTGATTAAATATTAATAATTAGTAGAAATACCAATTTGTTCTAAATAAAAATAAAATCCGCTAGTAACTGATCTCTATAGCAAACAAGGCGGGATTATGTAAATTATGATGACATCATCATTGCATTTCAAATCCATCGAGTGTTTTGGGAAGTTAGTAGGTCAAAAAATAAATAAATTGACTTTCCATAACATGATACTAATAGTTAAACACATCACTACCCTGTCTTCTGCACAAGCATCTGCATACAATTAAACAAAAGTATTCTATAAATAGTAGGAAGGAAAAAGAACTTTCTGTTGAACAGCTGATTGATTACCATTGTCACCGCTTATAAACACTGATCACTAATGGCAAATATAGATGAAAAGTAGTAAGATGTCCAACCACGATGTGTATTTTCTTCTATTAACTCAAATATCCAAACAGCAGACACAATGTAAAACGAACTCCAATTTATTAGGAAAAATGATGAGCGCTTTCGCGTAGTTCAAAGCTACGCTTCTTCAGATAACTTTTTTACATACAAAAATGCATTTAAATACTGAATATGGCGGGACTCTTAATTAATTAGTAACATCATTTAAACAATCAATTAATTTATGTATTAAAGTGCTCACATCTAAATTCATGAAATACGTAAATGACATATATTGTAGGTTTGTCAGAAGTACTGACTTCTTCCTATTAAAAACACTACGCTAAAACAAAAACGAAAACGAAAAACAAAAAACAAAAAAATTTTTAAAAGCAAAAAAGCAAAAAATATCCCTAACTAAATAGGTAAAATATATATACTTCCCATCTTATATATATAATTCTTATTTATAAACATATGACTTGATAGCTAATAACATATACCATATGCTTTGCTTCAAAACAGTATTTAAAAATCATTCATATAATCATCATAAAAAAGCACCTGTTTATGGTAGCACCCAACATCAATATTAATATTATAGCTATGTAATATATAAAATTTTATTAATTAAATAACTGTTTAAAATATATATCTAACTCAATGAAACATCTCCAAAAAATATATATGTATATATGTATAAAAGAAACTAAAGTGTACGTAGTAATACATATAAATTATACATATCAATGTATAAATATATAATTATATGATATAAAATACAAAAATATAAGAGTAGAACAAGAAATGTATATGTATATCACTCATATTAATAAAGGTCTAGTGCTCCATCTAAAATAGACATAAAAAACTCATGACGGCACTAGATACTAAAATGGGCATATATAATAGTGTCATGTATATGTATGCCCAAACATAATATCAAACAGAGAGATATAAATATATATCTATCAAATGAAATTCTACCCTAATATAAAAAACAAAAGATATGTGTGATACTATCATTAATTGATCGATGATAGATTACTAAACGTAAAAAGGGGAATGAGTATAGGTCTGATTGAAACATAGACATGGGTTAGGGGTAGACTAACAAATGCATATATATAAGGTAAACAAGAAATGATCAACTTAGCTGTTCCTGATAGATAAACACCAAGATATAATAAGGAATAAAAAATAAAAAATATATATATAGAAAGTTTATATGTAAAAGTGTAAAAATATAAAAATATATATACATTAATTCATTTTCTCCCTACTAATACTGGTTTGATGGAAAGATAGTTATTTATACCAGGAGGTAAATGGGCTGCTAACTTTATTATCCAATGAAGTTCAGCGAGAGCTAATTCATTGTCTACATTACCCCCTCGTTTATTACATTGAATTAGTTGCAACACTCTAAAACTAAAGTTGTGGGTAGGACATTCCATAATATGCCTTGCTAACGCATTAGTTTCATCTTTCTTACGGATGTCATATAGATGATTGTATATGCGGTCACATAATCTCCTTTTCGTGAGACCTACGTAGAACGCTTGACATACCATACAAGTAGCTAGATAAACTATATTGGTACTGTTGCAGTTGGCATAGAAATTGGGGTGAAAAATATAGTCCATATAGGGATGTTTGTATATCTGTAATTTGGAAATGTAATTACATCTATTACAATGATGACACGGGTAAGTACCCTGTGTCAAAAACTTTCTCATTATTGTTTTGTTATTATCATTGGTGACACCATGATCTTTACATAAAATCAATTTTAAACTATCACTATTCCTATATTGAAACCTAGGTTTATTACCTATGATATCCTTAATGTGTGTGTGCATAGTGAGAATATGCCAGTTGCTGGAAATAATCCGCCGTATATTGTTAACGTCACTGGTATATCTCATGATGTAATTGATCTTGTCTTCTCTATTCCTAGTCTTGTCAACTCTTATATATGCTTGTGCATTTTGAGTAAGAGCTTTGGGACCAACGTGCACAGGATGTGTGTCACCCAAAATCTCTTGTCTTATACCTCTAACCATCTTGGAACTATAACCTCTGCTCTCAAACAATGTTTCCAAAAAATCAGCTTCCTTTCTTAAAACATCCGGCTCATCACATAGCCTGGAAATCCTGATGAATTGACTCCTCACTATGCCTTGAAAAGTATGCCTAGGATGCATACTATCGTAGGTCAAAATGGCATTCTTCCAGACAGGTTTCCTGTATAGTGAAGATGTAACAATCCCTCTATTTGTTAATGTAAGTGTAACATCCAAAAAGTGTATCTCCTTGGGTGAACATTCTTTAGTAAACCTAAGGAAATTGGTGGTAGTTTGTAAGTATTCCAAAAATGCATCGAACATGTCAATGGAGCCCTCCCAAATGATAAGTATATCATCCACAAAACGCTTGTAATATCTTACTGACTTAAAATGTCAAATAATAATAATGGCAAATATAGCTTAGAAATAAGCAAATACTTCATAATTACCTTTATGGATTTTCTAGAAAGGTTTAATCCTCTCAAGCAGATTTCTAGTAAAGTGCTATTCTTTTTGAGTAGCATGACATCAGTAAGGATATACTGTAGCACACTGTATCGCTAGCTTTTACATGTTTTTAATTGACGAAATAAACTGGTGGCAAATTATTAGACTATAACATAAATACAAATGGCTCTAAATACATCTAAACTGTTCCTGTTAAAGTTTACCTAGTGAGTTAAATAGTAAGTACCGCTATAGGGAGTGTATAAAACCACTTCCTAGTACCATCATTTCACATTTGGGCTCAGGTTCTTTCAGATTTGATTTGGGATGTCTGCTTCATCTGGTGCAGCTTTGCTGTATCTTACAGTGTTGTTATTGGGGAGATGTACAATATAGCTGTTCTAAAGAATGGCTCAAGTGGCACCCATACCTAAGTTATTAATAATTTTTCTATTTTACTATCCTTAGTGCTGTTACAAATAATTGCCACCCTGCAGTTTGGAATATAAATTAGTTAAGCTAGTTTCAAAATGTTAGTGTCCTAGAAGATTACCAATGTCGGAATGACACCTTGTTCTCATACACAATAGTGGTGAAAAAGAGTGGTGGATAGATATTTAGCTAGATGAGTGGTTTCTGGAACTCTTTGAATATTTATTGAAGCTGGAGTTAAATGAAAATAAGTCTGACTTATTATTTACACACAACAAAGATTGTAATAATAGACTCTAATATACTCATCAGTACCTGAGATGTGTTATAAGAGATTGACTGTTAATACAGCAATAAATAATTTAACAACACATTAAGACGGTGAGTTTTTCTTTAATTCCATTCCCAAACTTTTTAAATACACTGCCTGTCTTTGTTATTGACAAAAAAAAAAATTACAGGGAATGCAAATCAACATATATGTGTGTAATGATATGTAGACATATGTGTGTGCTTGTGTGTGTAGGGGTATATATGAATATGTACACACACACACACACACACACACACACACACATATATATATATATATATATATATATATATATATATATGCGTACATATAAAAGACAGTAAGTACGATGTTGAGAATAAAAGTTTATACATGGACACAGTAATATTGTATCTAATTAGATCACTAGGTCTGACTTTGGTAAAAGACTGAAGATCAGATATGTAGTAATGGAGATTCATTGTGCAAGGCTCAAATGTCCAGCTTAATGCTTTAGAAATATAATGACAAATGCTAAAAAGGAAGTTGAAGGGAAATAGTAAGAGGGAATAAATAAAGGGTAAATGAATATATATATATATATATATATATATATATATATATATATATATATATATATATATACATATATATAAACTCTAGACAGTAGTGAAACTTGCTGCAATAGAAGATGTGATATTTATACCTTATGGAAGTACAGATTTCTCTGTGCCTAACCAGATATATACCTATACATAATTTGTTAGAAAGCAAATTGATGTTTATTAATTAATGTTGGAGTCTTTCCATGGTTATCTAAACTTATTGAGTTTGAGATAGATAGGAATTGCTTGAGCAGTATCTCCTCCTATAACCTTCAGCATTTGTAAATGTACAATTTAATTCCATATGTCCTTGCTCATGATTATGCTACTGTAATACTGTTACTAGCTGATAGCAGTAGGGAAATATGAGAAATTACTATATAGGAGAGTATCAATCATATAATACCTCATAGTAGGGGAAATGCTTTAGTAATTAATTACATATATCCTCTACTATAAATACTTAAGTGCTGATCTACTAATTTACTGATTCATTCTGGTTAACACTGTTATTGTTTATCCATCTTTAAATTACTGGAATTATTTACGTAAGCAGATGCTCTTTGAGCCCTTTAATAGATAATTCTACTTATAAATGATCATCAAAATATTATTTCTCTGATTCTGTAATTATTCATATAGAAGTGAAGATATATATATATACTTCAATTGAACAAAGGTTTATTGGTGAAATTTAGTTGCACTGTTTATAATCAAACTGTATATTACTCTAATATATTGCTGTTCTCTCATATCAATTAATATATAGACTTTCATATAACACATGCTCTGGAGCCTCAAGTTGGGCAAACTTGTTTCAAAGTTTTGGAAGTGATGGTTAATCTGACTGAATATTTTTATTCTGTCAGATTAGGAATGTTCTACATTCCATATCAGTTAATGGATTTACTGTTTATCAAAAGTTTAGTTTTAAAAGTTTTTTTTTCCTTTTTTTAGGCCTCAGACTGTTATTAAATTATATTTTATATTGGGAATCAGCACCTTGTCATCAAAATATAATCTTTCCAAGAAGGGTACACAAGTTTTAAATATCATGATTGTTTGCTATCACATTTTACTAACACTCTAAACCTTTAAACAAAAAAGATGGACTTGACTTTTCTTTCCTTAAATGTTAATGGTTTAAATAGTCCAGGGAAAAGACTCAACCTATTAAAATACTTGAAATTAAATAAAGCACAAGTAATATTTTTCAAGAAACCCATTTCAAAATAAATGATAGCTTTAGCTGGAACCCAAATGAATACCTAAGATTATCCAAGTCCTCATACACTAAAAAAGCCAGAGGTGTTCTAACATTATGGAAGAAAAGCGTTATCTCCCCTCAAATCTTACATAATTATGACGATAAAGAAGGACTTCTGACAATAAAAATAATAAAATTTAGAAACAGAATTTGGACACTGGTCAATGCCTATTGGTTCCCGGGAATTGGGGTAACAACAATAAAAAAACACTTAGAACTCATCACTAACAATTTTAAGGGTAGCCTGATTTTAGGGGGTGATTTCAACTGTTTGCTAAATGACTCAGAAACTACTAACAAGAGACCTTTTCGTATTACTCATATAGGGAAAACTCTCAAAAAATGGGCAGATAACTTACAGCTATATGATTTATTTTATCTCAGAAATGATAATTCATTAGAATTTTCCCACTGTGATTTTAGATACAGGACTCAAACTGGAACTGATAAAATATTTATATCCCAAGACCTAAAAACAAAAATATCACACTTTACAATAGTCCTGTGCCCTATGTCTGATCACAATGCACTTATTTTTAACCTTCAAACAGATTTTAAAAAACTGTCTCTCACTAAAAGAATACCAGCTTATATTCTAAAACTGAAACAGTTCAAACCTTGGCTTGATACAGAGATATAATTTTTCTTAGATACAAATCTAACCAGTGAAGTAAATGTAGTAATTCTTTGGGATTCATTGAAAGCTTATCTATATGTCAAAATTATTGCATGGTTTAATAATAAAATGAAGGAATGGGAGTCTGAACTATCTAATATAGAAAAACAAATTGTATTAATTAATAAAGATAATACTAAAATCACTTCACACAAGAAAAAGGAAATTGAATCCTTAAACAAGAAATATAATGACATTTTAACTCATAAAGCCAACTTGACCCTAGAAAAACTAAAACTAAACTATTTCTCTGTATCTCCAAAATATATGCGTAATTTAACAGAGAGTGAAAAGAATTTCCATTGAAAACAATACTGTAAATGTGCTCCATGAAGGGAGAAATAATAAAAAAGTTTCTGATATTAGTGATATCTTAGATGCCTATCTCAGACGAAATATGTCCAGGGTAAACAACACAATAAAGTATGATCACAACCAAAAACAGTTCCCTAGGACAAAGGCCACGTTCCAAAATTTTCCAAATTATCTTATTTATTGAAACACTAAAAAAACACACTGTTGAGCGCTTTCATCTGCACAACGTAAATTTTATCAGAGCAAATAATAGTTCCATACCCTCTCTTTAAATATTTTAAAAATACCCGCCCTATGAACCACCTGATCAATTATACAATCAATTAAGATTTAAAAACATATATACATTACTTCGTTCTCCTCATTATATTACTATTATATCCACACTTGATATACAACAATAAAAACAATGAATGTGTATAAAATGCATAAGCACTTCAAATATAAACTTACACAATATTACTGTTCAAACTGAATCCTAACAATATAGAATTCCATACTAAATAAAACAAATAAAATAAGTATATGTCTATACCTAAAATCCATATAATAATGTACATATTCATAATATATTTTATATATCTATTAATATACTTGAATTTATTTTAGTACACTACAATGATAGTTGAATAAATGAGGACGTGAAAGAAAAGTATATACCCTTAACTCGATGTAGATACTACTATTATTTTTTTATGAGGGGCTTGGTGGAGATGTATTCATTAATACCTGGGGGGCTGGCCGCATTGAGTATAATCTGCCATTTGATCTCTTTTTCCCCCAGAATAGCTTTGATGTTACACCCCCTAGGATTACTCTTAACCACTTCTAGTATAGCAAATCTGAATGAATCACAACCTTCACTATCTTCTGAAAGCCTGTACAGTGCATTGTTCTTATCCTTCTTCTTAATACAATATAAGTGGTCATATATTCTATTTCGTAACCTTCTATCCATTTTTCCAACATAAAAACTGGGGCAAGATGTACATTTCCCCAAGTATACTACGTGTTGCATCTGACAGTTTCCTCTTTTGAAAAATATTGTACTTTTAATATTATTGTCCAAACATATGTTTTCATCCTGCAAAATGTATGAACATTGATTGCAGTGTCCACATTGTTTGGTCCCCATCATGACCTTATTCCCTAAATTGTGTCTGTTATTAGTCCTAACTTCAATCAATCTTTGGAGATTCATCCCTGTTTTGTAAACAAAGGTAGGTTTATCTCCTATTATCTCACAAATCCCTTCATCACTGGTAAGTATATTTCAATTTTTATCTAGAATATTCCTAATTTCCCCCACGTGTTGACCATATTCAAGTATACGTGCCCTTTGATACCTGTCCCCGGATAGTGTATGTTTTGGCTCACTGCACAATATAAAGTCCCTCCCCAAGATTGGTGGGTATTTATTTCCCCATTCTTTAGTCACATATTCAGTGACATCGTTGACCATATAACCTGGGTATCCCCTTTGGCTGAATAGGTTGCCGATAAATTTGATTTCTTCTATCATGTCTTCCCTTCTAGAAGTCATTCTGGCTGCCCTTATACACTGCCCTTTCAAAATACTTTTTTTCTGTGTATAAGGGTGGTTACTTGAAAATTCCAAATAGGCATTACAAAATGCAGATTAGACTCAATGCGGCCAGCTCCCTAGGTATTAATGAATACATCCCCACCAAGCCCCTCATGAAAAACTAATAGTAGTATCTACATCGAGTTAAGGGGATATACTTTTCTTTCACGTCTGCATTTATTCAACTATCATTGTAGTGTACTAAAATAAATTCAAGTATATTAATAGATATATACCAGTTAATCCAAAAACACGGAAACTGTTCACCAACTGCCGAAAGCAACACTTTATTTGATAACTCCAAAAACGTAAACGCTTTATAAATCCACTATCGTTTGTCACATAAACACATGAGACTTCATCAGACAAACAAATCATAAAAAGTTGCTCCTTAAATACTTCAATATAGTTACAGACAACCAATAAAAAATCATTACATCATGTCCTCATTAAAACCAAAAAAGGCTCATTACAAACAGAGTATAATCTGGGTAAAATCATTTAGCCTACTTCCATTCTTACTAAAACCCTATTTAGTCTATCTTTGTATCATATATTCATAATTAATGTGACATAAAAACATTACAATAAATAGATAAATAAATAAAATTCATAGTGTCAATTAATAAATTCATTCATATGTATGAAACTAAGAATATCTTTGTCTAAATAGCTCCATCTACTGTCCTTAGAGAGCTATTACTAGTACCATCTAAATTCTAGCTGCTCTCAATTTTAACACAGAAGTTAATGAGACATGCTCATTTAGCCCTGGGATACTTGTTGCTTCTAATAATATTTGCCACCATAATTCCTTGAATTCTAACCATTCCTCCCAGAGACCTCCTCTTATTTCCTTCTTAACCTGCTCAAGCACAAAAAAAGAAAACTTAGAATCCTTACATGTTTGTGTGTGCTTATATAGAGCATTTGTTTCTTTTTTCCTGGATATCTCATAGATATGTTCATAAATTCTTTTTTTCAACGCTCTTTCTGTCTTTCCTACGTAGTATGAATTGCATTGTGAACATATGGCCAAATATACCACTCCCTGGGACTCACAGTTATAGTATCCTGTACTATTAATGTTAAAGTCCCTGGCTGTTAAGAATATCTCAGTGTTGTTACTGACATATTGACACTGATTGCAATGTCCACACTGGTATGTTCCATTCCTTCTATTAGATGTACCTACTTCATTGAAAATTTTTCCACTACTATTCAGTTTATTATATTCCAACAACTTTTTTATACTTCTACCATTTTTGTAAACTATTTTGGGAGTGTCTTTTTTGATATTCAAAAAATCAGAAAACGAAATGAAATTGTCCCACTCCCTCCGAAAAATCTTTTTCACCTTAAGATTAAATAAATTAAACTCCATTACCCAAGCCGATTTGTATTCAGACTCCCCTTAATAGACTCCCTATTAATAGATATATAAAATATATTATGAATATGTACATTATTATATGGATTTTAGGTATAGACATATACTTATTTTATTTGTTTTATTTAGTATGGAATTCTACATTGTTAGGATTCAGTTTGAACAGTAGTATTGTGCAAGTTTATATTTGAAGTGCTTATGCATTTTATACACATTTATTGTTTTTATTGTTGTTTATTAAGTGTGGATATAATAGTAATATAACGAGGAGAATGAAGTAATGTATATATGTTTTTAAATCTTAATTGATTGTATAATTGATCAGGTGGTTCATAGGGCGGGTATTTTTAAAATATTTATAGAGAGGGTATGGAACTATTATTTGTAATGATGAAATCTACATTGTGTAGATGAAAGCGCTCAACAGTGTGTTTTTTTAGTGTTTCAATAAATAAGATAATTTGGAAAATTTTGGACCGTGGCCTTTGTCCTGGGGAACTGTTTTTGATATCTTAGATGCCTTTAAGTATCACTTTTCGGAACAATAAAAAAAAAATGACTCTCAACATGAATTCACAGACCACAGTCTAGACTTCCCGGAATTTAAAAGTCTACCAGAGAGTTTGATTAATGAGATTCAGAAACAAATCTCTCTAAAGGAAATTAATGAAAAAATTAAAGAAAGCAAAAACAATAAATCACCAGGCATAGATGGTATTATTAATGAAATATATAAGCTTTTACCATACTCCGCTGTATCACTTTTACACAAAGCCCTGAATGAATCTTATTTACAAGGTATAATTCCACCGTCGTGGAAATACTCATTAATTACTCCCATACTAACAGAAAATAAAGATTTTCATATGTGTAAATCATATAGGCCAATTTCTCTGATTAATAATGACTATAAATTATTAATGTCTATTCTAGTTAACAAATTTAAGAAATCATTAGCCCATCTCATCTTAGAAGATCAAACGAGATTTATTTATAATAGGCATACTCAAGATAATATTCAAAGAATTATAACTACCATAGATATCTTAAATAGGGATAATCAAGAGGCTCTTATAATCACTCTTGATATTGAGAAGGCCTTTGATTCATTAAACTGGAAATATATTTTCAAAATTCTTGAATCATACGAATTCCCTACTCAATTTATTACTTTTATAAAATTTGTTTATTATAACAATTTAGCATATGTAATATTAGATCCATTTATGTCAGAACCTATCAAAATTACTAAATGTACTAAACAGGGATGCCCAATGTCTCCGATTTTATTCTCTTTAGCAATATAATCCCTTTCTTTTGCAATTCAATCTGATCCTAAAATTATAGGCCTAAATATAAATAATCATTTAAATTCCAAAATAATGTAATTTGCCGATGATAGCTTACTGACTTTAATAAACTCTGAAGAATCCTTACAGGAATTAGATGTACTAGTCAAAAAATGTTACTATATTTCTGGCCTAAAAATCAGTAGTTCTAAATCTAACCATATGCTTCTAAAAAAAAAATTAATGATAATACTAATTTGACTACTAATGAAATAATTGGGAAGCAGGTTTCCTCACTGAAGTACCTAGGGATTGACCTATGTGAAGATATTGACCTAGCTTTAAACACAAACTATAAAAACATTATAAACCCATTAAAATTTTTCACAGAGAAATGGAATAAATTACATCTAAAATTTGAAGATAGATTACAATTAATTAAAATGATTTTTTTTGCAAAAAATAAATTACATAGCTCTTTCTATCTCTATATTACCCAGTAAAACTATTTTAAAAGAAATAAACAAAACTCTATTAAATTTTTATGGTACCCTAAAAAGCATAGGATAGCTCTAACTAATCATATTAGACCATGGGAACTTGCAGGAATAAATTTCCCAGATTTAGAATCCTACATTAAAGCCTCTAACCTCAAAACAATATTAAATTGGATAGACCCCAAATATTCTTCAGCTTGGAAATTGTTACATACAAGTATTATCTTAAATGAAAATAAACTATTAAAAAATTACAATTAATCAAATTAACTAACAAACTTTGGTATGCACTCTGTATCAATATACAATATAATATTAAATTTACTAATCTAGATTATTTAAATCATATCTATAAGACCTTTAAAAGTTTTGTAAATAAAAATATTGACATTAAACTATAGCTCCAGCTTCTAATCCCCTTTAAAACTACAAAAAAACTTTTTTGATAATATTAGCTTAGATACACTCAGCTGCTGGGAAAGAAAAAAAATACATGCTGGTATCATTGCACAAAGAACCTAGTTGCACTAGATGCACAAAATTTGATCAAAGAGTATGATCTACCATCATCAGACTGACTAGTTCTCAATGGTCTACTTCCATTCACTCAAGATTTATGCAGAACAATACAGAGTTCTTCCTATAGCTCATCACCCAAGTTTATAATTCTTATGCATGAAACACTGCATGGTGAATTTAATTGGAAAAACTTAATCTCAAAAATGTATAAAATTATTACTTATAAAACTACTCCTAATCAGAAATTTTGGGATTTTGTTACTAGAGATTGTACATTGTCCCTATCTCCTATGAATAAATCAAACATTTTACACTCTTAAATTAACCTCTAATTTATAAATATGGAAGATTTTTTCCTGGAAATTTTTGCATAGAGGTTTTTACACTCCTAATAAAATTGCTAAATTTAACTCCTCTGAACAGGTGATATGTTGGAGATGCTCTTTAGAATGTAAGGCCGATTGGTCTCACATCTTTTATGATTGTTCTCACATTAAGACATTTTGGAATAATATAGAAAATTTTCTCCAAGCCATCTTTACTGATTCATTTATGTTATCAAAACCTTTAATTCTTCTGAATGTAAATGAATCTATTGTATTGAATAACAAAAATAAATATCTTATTTGGACAATTATAGCAGTAGCCAAAAATTTATTACAAGAACATGAAAGTCATCCTTCATTCCAACCTTACAAGACTTCATGACTCTTTTGGTTGAAGTAGCGTCAATGGAAATAAAAGTTAAAGAATCAAGAATATATCCGAGAAAATGGACTAGAAACCCTTGGACAAAAGTTCTATCTCTTATTCAGTCATTAAATTCAGATATGTCTTCATCTAATTAGTCATATTGAAAGTATGAATGAATGAATATTGTACCCTACTTTACAGTTTATATAACTTGTTCTTCCATTTATTTTCCTTCTTTTTTTTTCCTTATACACTAATTGAGGCCTGTGTAAAATTTGTACATAGTTTTATCATAATTTGTTGTTCAAATGATTGTTATTGAAAAATCAATAAAAAAACAAAAAAATAATGTAAGTAGCCATGAACATAAAAAAATCAAGCAGATTTAAATGCATGACATTGAATGATATTACACATATAATTAATCAAGATTTAAAAGAACAATTGTAAATGTATTACATAATTCAAATATTACCAAAATTCATCTATGTTTTAACACTGGTAATAGAGACATATTTGCTGGTGCTGGCATTCAAATGAAGCTGCCAAACATGTTTTTTAGATTTCAATTGTTTTTCTCAGACTCCTCCTCTCAAACTGGTATATACTTCTTTTTAAAATGAAAAAAATAAAACTTCCTAAAAGTACGAAGAAACCAAAGAATATTTGTATAATGTGTTTGTTTTAATGGTTCTTTAAAGTTTAACTAATCTTGATTATATGTGCAATCCCATTAAATTTCCCATATTTAAGGCTGCTTGTTTTTATGTGTTTAATAAACAGATTTATTGAGTACTTTTCTTTCTGTGCTGTGTATCAAATTTGTGGTCTCCTGTGGTTTCAGATTTTCATCATGTTGAGTTGTTTTTGTTGTTTTTTACATTTAATAAAGTGGCTATAATAAATGGAGATCAAGGCAGTCTATGGATAAAAGTGACTGCTCCCAGTTACCATTGATAACAGTTAAATAGTTGTTGATCTGGCTTGGCAGGGCCTACTTGTACGCTCAAGTAAATCAAGCTAAAATACATTACTGTGACTATTATTTTTTATTTTTAGTTGATCACAGTCAGACAGCT